>NC_056745.1:543013648-543067025 GCF_019279795.1 Protopterus annectens | reverse complement strand
AGCATCAGTGGGACCAGACGGTGTCTCTGGCTGCGTCCTACATGAACTCTAAGAGCAGCTAAACTCAAACATAAAACTACTGTTCAATCTCAGCCTTACTACAGGATATGTACCCAAAGAGTGGCGTACAGCAACAGTGGTCCCTCTCCACGAAGTGGTGCCTCGACGGATCCTGGAAACTATCGCCCCATAAGCCTGACTAGCTTGGTCTGCAAAGCTATGGAAAGGATCATCATGGACCTCATAAATAAATATATTGGGGACCTACAGACACTGGACCCTGCCTTGTTCGGCTTTAAGGGCAGATCCTGCCTTTTAAACCTGGTTGATTTCTTTGAAACAGTCACCAAGGCCATTGACGAGGGGAACGTGGTCCACACAGCCTACCTGGACCTCGCAAAATCCTTCGATACAATATCCTACTCGGGCATTATAGATAAGCTCACCAGCTTAAATATAAACCCCTATGTCACTAGATGGGTTGCAAACTGGCTCAAGGACAGAACCCACATAGTTAGAATTGCTGGAGCCATGTCAGACTCCAAACCAGTTACAAGTGGCGTCCCACAAGGCTCAGTCCTGGGACCTCTCTTATTCGGTATATATTTCTCGGAGGTGCAGGCCAACACGGAAGGACTGTGGCTGACCAAGTTCGCAGATGACTGCAAACTGGGCGCCATAATCGACTCTCTAGCCGACGCAGGCATCCTCCAAAAGGGCCTCATAGAAACAGACAACTGGTGCCAGAGCCATGGCCTCAAGCTAAACGCCAAAAAGTGTAGTCATCCCCTTTGGCAAAAACAAAGTGCCCACAAATTACCACATAGGTGGTAATCCATTAAGTACAGAAGAAGTAATTAGGGACCTGGGGACCCAAGTTGATAGCAATCTCTCATTTGACAACCACGTGGCCAAAGTGGTTAGAAAAACATTTTATATAGCCCACCTAATCCATTAAGGGATTCGCATCTAGATCAGTGGAGGTCATCGTGCCTCTTTACTCATCCCTCATCAGGCCCATAATTGAGTACAATGCCCCTTTTGGGATGTACCGTACCAGACACCTGCAGCAACTGGAAAGACCCCAAAAGTACCTCACCAAGAGGATCAAAGGACTCAAACAGATGCCATATGCTGCCTGGTTAAAGAAACTCCAGCTCTACTCAGTGACATACCGCCTGCTCAGAGGCGATCTGTGCCTGACGTATAAAGCCATGTCCAACCTGGAATTAATGGACATGCTGCACCTCAGAAAATCCAAATCCCATCGAGCTACACGCTCGAGACTTGATCCTCAGCACTGAAATAAATAGGACATGCTGGAGGGACAGATTCATAACCCAGAGGCTCCCTTCACTCTGGAATAAAATCCCAGTCCAGGTTAGGCAGAGTCCCTCATTCACTCTCTTCAAGAGGAATCTTGATGAGTGGATGGGAGATAGTAGCTTTCCCCCTAGTATCACTTCTGTGTCACTGTTGGACAGAGGCACAGTGTACTAACCTCTAAAAAGGGCATAGCAAAATTAATTTAAAATGGGTGGCGAAAGCCAAACACTCTCTGGCTAGGCTTATAAATGCCCAAGGACAGATAGCCTAGTATGAACCTATGAACCTATACGTTAAGTTTTTTTTATATAGTGTTATATATTTCCATATTTTGTTTTGTTGCAGTATTCTTGGTGTGGGATTTCCTGCCTTCAGGCGACTCGTACGTCGGCTCCTATACAAAAGCTTCAGCTTAGCTGTTGCAGCTACGTGGGACGTCACACGGGCCATAAACCAGGGACCCTGTGTGTGACGTCTGCACGCACAATCCTCAGAACTTTCCAGCTGCAGATGACTTTGCATCATACGATCGCTCTCCAGATGTTGGATCGACTATAGATATGTAACCCATTGGGTATTTTGCATTTCTAATATTTTACCGATCTTTCGCATTGCTTAGGTTTGGTTGTTGTAGCTTTCAGCTGATGTCAGGGAAAAAGGGAAAGTGCCACTACAGGCGCCAAATTCCCCATATGTATGCCCATGACATGTGTTTTCTGCTTAGGCCGGGAACACGACCATAACACCTGCCTTATTTGTAAATCTTTTGTGCCTAAGACCTTAAGTAGCTGCCTTGCAGCTTTAAACTTTTATTTAGAAAACCAGTGCCTGAAACGGCTGGCTCTCAGGATGGATCCTGCTTCGGAGGTCACCCAAGTACCTCCACGTAAGAAGGCCAAGATGCCTAGGCCTTCATCGCCTGCCACTTCACATCCAGATGCCTTGCCACCTGCCGATGTAGGAGTTGAGCGCTTGGCGGATCCGTCAGCTTCATCGACCTCTCTCTCGTGGGCCGCTGCACTGCCGACGACCGGCATGTCCAAGGAGCTTTCTCAGACACTGGCGCCTGTCTATGTCGAGGGGTAACCAAATTTGGTGGTTCCTACGACTGGGATCCAGACCTTGGCTACAGCCGCTGCCTAACCCAGCTCTAGACCAACTCCTAAGGCCACATCAACCAAAAAGAAGCAAAAAAAACACATTACACCTGCTTCTGAAGTCCCTCCAGACTGGGAGGCCTTTACCTCTTCTCTTATGCAGGCATTTATGGCCCTTAGGCTTTCTGCCTCACTCACAACTACATTACCTCTACTAAGCATTAGGCCTCCCTCTGCTTCTTCCATCCCCATGGCTCCCCACCTTGAGGAAGAACATGAATCTTCCTGCTTTTCCTCGGATTAATCCATCTCTTATGCATCCCAGATTGCTTCTTCCAAGGAATATTATTCTCGTGATGAGGATTCTGTGGAAGGGCTTTCTCCACCTGATGACATTACATTTGGTGAAACCATCACCGAAATGAAAGACTGTTTCAAATAGGATACTTCTCAATTGACAGAAACCCAAAAAATATACTTTGAACTGCTGCAAGTGGAGTCCCCCTCCCCTACAGCTGTACCCTCTGTTCTTCCAGCATACTTTACTGCAGCCTCTAGAACACCTGACTCACAGCCTCCTGCACCTAAGTGCTCAGTCTGCTTTCTACAAGGTGCCAGAGGAACAAAAATTCCACCTAAAGCCATACTTAGCAGACCAAGCAGTGACTGCCACTGCCGCTGATAAACAGTCTAGGTTGTTACCTTCTGCCTCCCTATTGCCCACGGATAAAGATAAGCAAATCCATGGCTAGGATAGGCAAGAAGGTGTACACTTCTTCCACTTTGGCCTTTAGAGCTGCATCATCATTATCTGTCCTTAGGAGATATTCCTGGCTTAGACTACAAAGTCTGCCAAATCTTGGACGCCCCCCCTGGATCACAACTTCCTCTTTGGAAAGCAATCTGCAGATCTATTTAAGAATCTGCAAGTAAAAAGTAAAGAATTGCAGGATATAAAACATCTCCTGGTATCCCCTATACCCAAATTTTATAGGAACTACCCAGCTAAGACTACCTTTGTTGCGCGTAACCTGCATTCTGCTGCCTCCTCTTCCAGACCCAGACGAAGAACTAGAAGATATTCCTCATCCAGGCCTACTGGCCCACCTCCTCAGCCCAGACGACCCTTTCAGGACAGGGATGGTCCTAATAATGCGTGACTGCCTTGCCCATCTGCCTGTCTCATCTTGCCTTACCCACCATCTCCCTTTCTGGCAAAAAAATCACTTACAGACCAATGGGTATTAACCATTATTCAAAAAGGATACTTTCTATCCTGGAAACAAATTCACCCCTGGAAGGGCATTCCATTTCCCTCAAAAAAACCAATGCCATCTCCTTCCACAAATTGTCAGATCTGCAACAACAAGGCACAATAGAGCCTGTTTCCACAGGACAAGAAGAAAAGGGATTCTACTCCCATCTGTGCCTGTTCCCTTGAAAGGCCAGTCCCTGGAGACCCATTTTGGATCTCTCCTTCCTAAACCTTTACCTGCAGGTACCCACCTTAAAAATGCTTTCGCTTCCCACTCTCTTACCCCCTCATACCCCCCAAATGCTTTCATGGTCACATTGGGACCTAAAAGATGCTTACCTGCACATTCCCATCAGGCCCTCACACTTCTGCGTTTCTCTGGCCAATCCTCGCACTTCCAATTCACAGCCTTGCCCATTGGTTTATCCACTGCCCCAAGAGTGTTTACAAAGTGCCTAGCTCCAGCCACTGCTTTCTGCATGATCCAAGGAATCCTGATTTACCCATGTCTGGATGACATCCTAATCCTAGCACAGTCCAAAGATTCCCTCTTAAAGGATCTACACTTCACTATGTCCCTTCTACAAAGTCTAAGGTTCACCCCAAACCTCAAGAAGTCCTCCCTGAACACAGACAAGGATAAGATATTCCTAGGTTGCAGAATCAATACAGAACGAATTAAAGCCTTTCTCCCACAGGACAAGGTTCTGTCTCTAACTTCCCACTTCCAGGAAGTCTTATTCTCCCAGACGGTCACTGCAAGGCAATTCCTTCGACTCCTGGGATTGATGGCAGCAACCATTCCCATGTTACCATTGGCCAGAATGCCTATGTGAAAACTGCAATGGTACCTCAAAAATATCTGGTCACAACACCAGAATCACTTGGAACAAGTTATTCCCCTTCTTCCCTGTTTAAAGAAGGAAATCATTTGGTGGATCCAACAAGTACAACTAAACCCGGGGCTTCCACTGCAGCCCACTCAACCCACACAAATATTGCATACAGATGCCTCATACTCAGGTTGGGGAGCCACCTTGCACTCTTAAGAGTCCAAGCCCAGTGGCAACCTCCCTTGATAACCAAACACATCAATGTAAAGGAGATGATAGCAGTTCTTTTAGCCCTATAGACCTTCCTTACCCCTACTGCTACCAGGTCCTCGTCTGATTGTGACTGACAATACCACTGTAATGTGGTACATCAACAAACCGGGAGGTACCAAGGCATACCAAATGTGCAGGCTAGCCCTTCTAATTTGGGACCTCGCATCCCAGTACAAGCTATCCCTGCAAGCCAGTTGCATCCCTTTGCAGGACAAGCAAGCAGGCAGACCTCCTGAGCAGAACATCCTCTCTACAACACGAATGGATGCTGGACAGGACAGTCTTCCTAGACATAGTCCACCGGTGGGACACTCCACAAATAGACCTGTTTGCCTCCCCCCAGAACAAGCAGCTGCAGACCTTCTGCACAAAGACCTACTCCCCCTAAGCCTGGAGAGCAGATGCCTTCAATTTCACCTGAGAAGGGAAGTTCCTGTATACCTTCTTCCTTCCCTCTGATTCAGAAAGTCCTTCTGAAAATTAGGAAGGACAAACCAAAAATCTTGCTAGTGACTCCCTACTGGCCAAGGCAGCTCTGATTCCCCCTTCTATACAATTTAGCCAAGGGCAGTCTCACTGCAAGTTACCCCACAAGGTGGACCTTCTGACACAAGACAAAGGAACTTTCCTACACCCACACTTGAAAATGCTATCACTGACTCTGAGAGTGATGCATTACTAACCCCATTCAGACACCACTATTCAGAGGACGTGCTACCAGTCCTGAGGGAGGCCAGGAAATCCACTACTAGAAAATCATACCTTGCCAAATGGGAAAGATTTACCCATTGGTGTCTAGGACAAGAAAGGGACCCTTACGAGGCCGACACCCCCCTAGTCCTCTTATATATGTCAGCTTATAAAGAGTGGACTTTCCTATTCATCAGAGCAAGTGCACCTGTCCTCATTATCAGCCTGCTTACCTCTAGATCCTCCCTTGTTAGCCAGGCTACATGTGAAACTCTTCCTTAAAGGGGTCTTGCACATCAGACCACCTAAGAACCCTAATCCTCCTCCATGGGACCTAAACTTCATCCTGGAAAATCTCACCCAGCTCCCCTTTGAACCGGCTAATACAGCTTCTCTACAGTTTTGTACTTGGAAAACAGTACTCTTAGTGGCCACTACCTCTGCCAGAAGAGTTTCTGAGCTACAAGCCTTAACGTCATGCTCACCTTATACCATTTTTTACAGGGACAGGGTCACACTGAGAACTAACCCTTCCTTCATGCCTAAGGTAGTCAATGACTTAACTCTAAGTCAATCCATTCACCTACCTAATTTTTTCCCCTCTCCCACTAACCAAGGAGAGAGTATACTCCACTCCCTAAATGTTCACAGGCAACTGAGATTTTACCTGGACAAGACTATAGACATTAGGAAATCCAAACAACTCTTTCTATTTTTCCACCCCAGGGCATTGGGCAAGGCAGTCACCAAACAGACCATTGCATCTTGGATTAGAAAGGCAATCTGTTTCTGCTACTCACACCACGGAAAAAAAACCCTCCAGTTGGGGTTGAGGCACACTCGAGCAGTGGCCACTTCCAAGGCCTTCCAAAAAGGCATGTACACAGCTTTCATTATGGAAGCAGCTACATGGTCCACTATCCACACTTTCACCGAACATTACATATTGGACCAAATCTCCAAAGCACACACAGGATTTGCCAGGGCAATCCTACAAGGTTTTATGGAAACATCTTCTGCATCCGCCACCCGTTCAAACTAAGCTGTGGTACTCTCCCACACCAAGAATACTGCCACATAGGAATAGAAGGACATAGAATAGTTGTGCAAAATCTTACCATAACCATAGATGTCATCCTCTTCCATGTTGCAGTATTCCTTCCCACCCACCATTCCCCCTCACTGACTCTACCAGTCTAACTGCTTCCTGATGTCTCTCTCCATTACAGAAGAGACCCAGTGCCTTATACATGCCACTTTTGGCAGCCTATCCTGTTGGGCTATCTACTTTGCCTGCTTAGCTTCAAGTTCTGAGGATTGTGCTTGCAGACATCACACATGGGGTCCCTGGTTTATGGCCCTACGTGTGACATCCCACGCAGCTGCAACAGCCAAGCTTAAGGTTTTGTATAGGAGCCGACGTACGAGTCTCCTGAAGGCAGGAAATCCCACACCAAGAATACTGCAACATGGAAGAGAAGGACGTCTATGGTTATGGTAAGATTTTACACAACTATTCTTTTCTTCGCAATGAAGCACTGATTTTTAATGATTTTCTTAATGAGGTAATTGTATACGTTTTTGATTGGCTGGTGTTGAATATTTATTGTGTGGTTTTTATGAAGTATTTTATTCTTGAAAAAAAGCTTTGACTCGAAAGCTTGGATCATAATAAACCTGTTTTATGTGGATGGTCGTACTTCCTTATTTTGGTGCTGCTACTTGTATTTTTAGTCTATCAGCACGTTTAGCTGTTCTCCATCACCTGTTGTCTTTTGGACTGCTGAATTTATTTTGGGTGGATCAGAACATCCCTTGCTTTTGTTCTACAACCCGCCTGTAAGAAGGAGATTCCTGTTTTAGACATAAGTGAACTTTCAGTTAAGACTACTGACTGTGGGTGAAAATCCCCTGATGCTCCTAACTGCATCAACTTTATCTGAAACTGAGTAGCAATATCCACATGAACAATTCTAGAAGAGAAGAATGCTTGCGTAAGATGCAAGAATTAGAATTGCTTGTACAAAAGTATTAAGAAACTTCAATGGCAGAGACTTTCTTTTTCTGCATATCTAGAAATGGGGATAGTGCCTAGAGGATTAAGAATTATCAAAATGCCAACTTATGGCAACAAGTATCCGGTCTTGTTAAAGAAATGGCAAGAGCTCAATTTACAGACTAGTAAGCAATATATGAAGTTGATGAATGATTTTTTTGTTGACCGTGTGTGAACTGTGCACCCAAATTGATTCCATGGAGAGTGCACATGTTGCATATGAGGAATTTAAGAGCCTCACTCAGCAATATCAGATTATTTTAGATAAAATAGCTGAATTTGAGGGTAAGATGATCTCTACTAAGAAGCATAAGCTTGTTTAGGACATCTCAGATTTCAAGAACGGCCATATTTTTTCGTGCCCTAGAAGGAAAACTGAATTTGATCGTATACCTTCTGATACGAATGCACCATGCCCTGCAGCTCTGTCATCTCTTATAAGAACTAAGAGCACTTTGGATACAGAGAATACATTAGTAACCAGTACAGAACAACGTAATGACGCAAGTCGGAGAAACTGTTATAGCGTTGGATTCTTTCCATAATGATTCTGCTCCCCATGGCTAAAATACAGAACCTGCTGATGTTTCTCCAACTCTAAATCGATGGATTAATGTTTGTTCTCAGTAGAGGCGACGAGTGATTTTTTTTTTTTTTTTTTTAGGAACAAGCAATATGAAGATACAGCTACAACTCCCTCTACAAGTACAGATGAGGGAGAGATTGAAGCAGTAGAAGAACACTGTAAAAAGATGTACAGCATACACAGAACAACTGGGAACAAGACCGAAAGTAGGCCCTGTGGCAAGGAGCATCAAGACTTAGCTGGACACACTTTTGTTAATTTGTCTAACTGAGTTTACTAGTATAGAATTAGTTATTGGACAAAGGTTTGTCCTTCATTCCATCTGTTTAATGGTATGTTGAATGACAGTATCACTGAACTACGGATGTTTGCCAGGAAGTTAGATCTAAAGATGCTGTTTGGTGAAAACACCTGTAACACTAATATTAACTTAAAGTAGTGGCACTTTCATACCTAATAGTACGGAAACTGTTGCCGCTTTTTTAAAGATGTGTGAAAATGATCTTTGAGTTTTTCTTTAAAAGAAAAACATCAAATTTTTATAACTTGAATATAGTAGAAAGGAAGGCTCTGTTTGACTTGTGTGCTAGGACTGCTATTGTTATCAAACCTGCCTATAAAGGTGGTAAAACTGATATTAAGTGCTGATCAGTACTATAAGTTGAAATCTGAATTCTTGCATGATAATGCATTCAAACTTTTATAGTTCTGAGTTTAAGATGGTCTATAGGATTAAGACTGAACTATATGATAATTTAATGCAAGTAGCTATTACTCTTGAACAATATAGCTACTTTTATATTGAACATCCAGTATGCACTGTAATTTGTTTGTTACATCCCCCGATGAGACCCATTGTATCAGGAGGCCAATGGGCAACCACGGCTATCTCGAAATATTTGGATGAACAACTGAAACCATTATTGAAACATACTAACGCTTTTATTAAGGACACTTGTGAATTCTTGGAATCCTTAGGGGAGTTCATGGTTGGTAAAGATATGACATTTTGCACCCTTGGATATAAAATCTTTTACTGCCATCCCCAATATACTAGGAATTGATTACGTTAGAGACTAGTTATGCATAGTAGCTTTACAGCTAGTAAAATATCATTGATATGCTCTCTTCTCGAACTAGTCCTTAATAATAATGTTTTTTATGTTTAATGGTGAACTATGTCACATATTAGGAGTAGCTATGGGTACACCGGTAGCTAATAGCTATGCTAACATTGTACTGGCTAGATGGAAGGGCTTAATATATTTGATTGTAGGACAGATGGGTATCAAAATACTGAGTTAATCTTCTACAAACATTTTGTAAATGTTATCAAAAGGGACTAAAAGCACACAAGTTATTTGTAGAATATCTACAACAGAGCACTGATTTTCTTAAAGTTGAGAGGTGTTCTCCATATGATTTAACTTTTTTAGATGTGAACTTGTCTAATGTAGATGGCAACTTCATTACTTCTATGTATAGAAAGGGGGTACAGACAACTAGATATGTTCACAACTAGAGTATGCACCCAAAATATGTTTAAGGGTGTGGTCAAGAGTCAGTTTTAAGCGCCAGTAGACTCAGCACCACATAAGGTTTTTTGAAAGAAATTGATACCATGACGCATGATTTTGTAGCCAGAGAATATTATAGGAATTTGTTAGCTAGAAACGCTGAATTTGCTAGCTCTGAATTTGAAAATGTAGATAAACCTTATTTATACAGGAATAATAATATGGTTCCTAATATTAACATAATGCAGACTACTACAGAGATTAGGCTATGTCATGAAATATAACAGACATTCACAGTATATAAAAGCTATAATTAAAAGAAATTGGACTATTAAGAATTCTGATAGTGGCGTTAAAAAAATAGTGGGAACTCTAAACCCTGTTGTATCTTTAAGAAGGAAAAGAATTTGAAAGAGCTCCTGTGTTATAAAGATTTTAAAACTCAGAATGAAGGATTTCAGATAGCCCTTAAGAATACAGTTCCTTGTTACAATTGTGCGTATTGTAAATATATTAATATGAAGGTAGAATTTATACATCCTATCACACATACAAAATTTATGTTTAAAACATTTGGTTCATGTAATAGTGAAAATATAGTTTACTTGGCTAATTGTGAGAAGTGCCTATGTTTTTACATAGGCAAACCAAATTGTAAATTTTAAAGAAAGAATAGCATCACATTTATCAGAGATGTGTAGAGGAGTTGAGTTTGTTTAGGATTCTACAAAGGGTGTTTAAGAATAAGAGGGGAGGAGACAGTTAATCTGACAGAGCTGAATACAAATGGATAAAACTTCTTTAGGGCATATGTTTTCCCAGGTTTAAACAAAGTAAATAGTATAAAACCTATTTTAAAGTTGAAGCAGTCATATGTTAAGTTTTTTATATATTTATATATTCTTATAACATATATTTTTACATATTGTTTTGTCTTCTGACTCTGCAATGAAGTACTGATTTTTAATGATTTTCTTAATGAGGTAATTGTTTTTTGACTGGCTGGTGTTGAATATTTATTGTGTGGTTTTATGAAGTGTGTTTTATTCTTGAAAAAAGTGCTTTGACTCGAGCTTGGATCACAATAAACTTGTTTGTATGTGGATGGCCGTGCTTTGACTTTTGTTGCTGCTACTTGTATTTTTAGTCTATCAGCACGTTGAACTGTTCTCCATCACCTGTTGTTTTTTGGACTGCTAGATTATTTCCTCGCGTCATCATATTCGTGTCACTATTCTCTTGGTTATTATTGTGTCTTTTTCCTGTATGTATATAGCTTCTCTTTTTCTTTGCTCATCATATATTTTCCTTTCTTAGTCCTGCCATCGCTTTGGACTTGTCTTACTTGTTTCTTGCTACTCCTTAGTCCACTTTTCAACTTGTAAAACATGCATCGCAACATGATGTAAAATTTGTACATACTGGCTCTTTGTTGTGGCCAGTGTGTGTTGCTGCATTTGTTTCATTTTTATTGCTGTTTTGAATCTAAACCAGGGTGAGCGCACAGTTTTCATGCTGGGATCAGTGCTCTACCCTGGTAACCGAAATGCACATAAAATAAGTAAATTATTTTTCAGAGAAAAAGGCTGGACTGTTAAGTTGACTTTATGATGTGGATTTTATTAGTCTGAACATTCAGTTGATACAGGCATCTCCTTAAAGAGAGATGCACATGCAGTTCACAGTCCAAACTGATGCAGAAACACATGGTGATTACCATAAAGACAGATAGTATTGCAAAAAAAGTCATAAAGCAAGTACAAAGCTGATGCTGCAGTAAAAGTACTAGGTAAAGGAAGTAACTGTAGACTTTAGCATGAGCAACACCACTAGGTTATTTTCCTGCTGTGTAACCATTACCTCTGTTCTTACCACCAGTTACTTCACACCGGGAGTGTTGTGGCCAAGTTGTATTATGTTCTATTTGTCTGCGGTTTTACTCTTACCGTCTTTCTGCCCATTTGGGTCAGTCTTTCCGAGTCTTTCCCACACCCTCCACTGCTGCACTTAACTTCCCATTTTCTAATTGAAATTAAAACCGTGTGGAGTACTGGACCCAGTTCCAAACTTTTACTCTGTTCCGTTAGTCACTTCCCTTGTTCCAGCCATTGCTTCTCTCATCACAATCCTCTCTACCCTCCTTTCCAGCAATGCTCTAGCCTCGTTACCCTCCAAACCACTCCAGTTTTTCCTGCTGTAGCCTATTTAAGACAATCAGAAGTCTTACTGAAGTTCAGGTAGATCATTTGTTGATTCCTTTCTTTCAGATTTTGCTGCAGCTCCACCATAAAAGCGGATCAAGCTGTAGTGGTTGTTTTGACCAGACTGGCTATTATGACCATGAACTAGTATTTGGTTCATAGGTTCATTGGCGAATATTAAGCAAACTGTCGTAAAGGACCTCTTTAAGCTATATCCTGGGCTCAGAATTGTACCATGTACCTTATATCGATAAGGTGAAGACCTTAACCATTTTGCAGGACCCACCCCTCATGAGATGCCTCCAGCTTTTCCATCAAGATTCTCTTCATGACTTTCTCTACTACTGTTACAAGTTTAACAAGCCTGTAGTTTCTCAGAATTTTTCTGTTCTCCCTTTGCCTGGGAGTAGCAGTCTTGTCATCTTGCTGGAGTTGCTCATTCTTGCATTCAGTGTGGTGATGAAAATCTGTATCAACAGCTCCCCTTTGCCTTGAACACCATTGCCTTAATTTATCCAAGACAAGCTGGCTGCCAGTGCAAGTCTGGTTCAAATATTCAGTCTTCAGTTACAGTTGGTTTAGATTTTGATTTCTCTTTTGTGAATGTTTTATTACCCATAATAAATCCGTCCCTTACCACCACCAGCACACAAAGGCAGACTAACTAGAGCAGTATTTTTTTTTTTACCTAAAAAAGGCCTCTTGACACGTTAAATCACTAACTTTACATAAATAAGTTGGACTTGTTTGGCATCCTCATGACAGTCCGTCACAAGAAACAGTCTTGGCAACAAAACCATTATACATTCAAAATTCGCAAGGCAGCCGCCATCTTTTACTGTTAAGATTCACAAGACAAACCTGTACACTACCATTTAAGAGTTCCTGAAGGTTGTCTTCTTATTGTTCATGCAGTTTGTTAATGCCCTGTTTTCAACATAAAATAATTGTATGTCCAGATTACCTAATCTTCTTTATAAATGGTCCTTCAGTATCCAGCATATATTTTCATGCAGATGTCGAATAATTTCACATTTACATCTTTTAATCTTAGACCAGCTACTCCAGCAAAATACGTTGCAAAGCTTAGGGCAGTAAAATTAGAGGTGCTCCATAATGACATAACCTTATGAGAAGATAAATGGCTGTTAATCCAGGCCCACAATTTTGAAAGCTGCAATGCATAAAGGTGCTGGGTTAAGGGGGTAAAGTATTCCAATTTGACAGATGTATACTAGCATTTCTTACTGATGCTCTGCCTTGATCTAGAATAGATTTATTAATTGCTTATTGTTAACCTTGCAAGTAAACCAGCCAAAAAATTTGTTTTGGGCCACAAGCAAAGAACTACAAACAGTTAAGGCAGTCAGCGTAATGTACACCCAAAACACTGTTCAAGTGCAAGTAATTTACAGAGTACACAGTGCAAGAAACAGATTAGCTCTAATGGGCTTTTTATTCAACTCAGGAGTTTGAAGAGAGCACTGGAAATCCCTTATACCAAAAGACTGAATACAGCAAAGCAGAGGAAAAGATTGAATGTCAAAACCCTGGCAGCATGATAGGGCTGAAGCATAAAATATCAAATGTGTCAGTATTTCAATTACAGTTGGTTTGGATTTTGATTTCCATTTTTTTTTTTGTGTGTGCAGACCATAACATTAAACTTGGGGCCTTAAGGCAATTTGGATCCTGTATCCCAGATCAAAGGAGTAATTTCTGCAGTTACAACTATTCTCTCCCCAACATTTCTGACAAAGTGTACTGCAGGGAATTTCTGTTGTCTGTCAACTCATTGCACTCCCAAAAAACATATTTCCAGCTCTGTCTTTCCCATCAGACCTCCAACATTTGCGATCTTCATAAGGAAATGGACGTGACTGGACTGAAGTCTGGGGTATAAAAATATCTATGCTAACACTTCCAAGCAAAAATCCTTAACCTTTGGAACTTTGTTGTATACTAGGTTGCCATGCACATGTCCTTCCATTGTTCCTTTGTAAATTACCTTTCCATTCTCTCTTCCCAATGTTTTTTAACTTCATCTGATTCTTACGGTTTCATGCAGTATTTTATATGTCCTACTAGCTAATAGCACTCCCTAGCCCTTTCTTTTAGCATGTTCTCTGTCAGTCCGTGGTAGGGAAGAAGTCTGTAACCTTTGTTCCAAGCTTCTGTTTGGACTTGTGTTACCCTTCCCTCTTTAGTTATTTACTTCCAAATATTTTGGTCTTGCCCGTTTTCTCCAGTAAGTTCCAGCCCCTTTTTCCTTATTTTCTGTATCCCTACTTGCATTCATCCCTATTGGTGAAATCTCCGCTCTCCAGTCTTGTGTTGACTTAGTTCGTAGTTTATGAATATAATAATCTACACATACTAAACCTAGAGTACTTGAAAATAGTTTTCACACTTACTCAAAAATATTGGCTAATCTATAATGTATGTACTGTACCTGTGTACTATGTATGTATTCTACCTATGTTCCAAATTTCAGCTGTACACCATAAATCTATTAGTTACCTTTAATTTTAAATAAATATTTTCTTGTTTGTTCTCTCCACTGTAACTGTTGATGTGCTACATACCACTGTAAAAACATGTCTATTGTAATGTGTGTATACTGATCATATCTAAATATGTCTGTAATTTTTCTTTGTGTAGCTTTTCTCCCCGGACCTCTGCTGAAAAAGGGCCTTTTTGGCTCGGTCAGACACCCTCGGTTAACAAATGTAAAATAAAAATAAAAAATTATCTGTATGGTTGTTGTTTTTCCTTAAGGACTGGCATCCAAAGTCTTAACTTTCCTGTTTCATCATCATCATAATCACTTTCCACTTTGATTTATAATCATCTGCTTGTGTTATGTATATGAGCCTTAACTGAGTAGCTCCAGTGTATTCCATGAAATCAGGAAACCCTGATCTACCTTGTTCTGTGGGATGATTGGTTCAAAAGTGATGACTGTTAGTAACTACTGGGGGGGGGGGGTTTGGGGGGGGGGGCTTTTAATGTCTGGAGTTGCTTACCAAATTTATCTGGTAGGCTGCTACTCTATGGTTGTTTTATGGGGTATATGTAGACATAACTCATGCCCTCTAACTCCCAAATAAATAAATTCCTTCAACTTTTTATAATCATTATCTGCAGTTTCTCCTCTGGTTGATAAAGAAAATATGCCCGAGCTGTATGCAAAACTAAAGGAACAAAAACATTTCACTGCTTGTATCTTACTGTCCACATTTACAAGAGCTTATAGTTTCTCAGTTTTGTATGATCTGTTTAGTCCCTTCCCACATAACTTTAATTCCATAACCGGCTCCATTTTTAATCCATGCACCTAAATACTTTTATGTCTCCATAAATATGGGTATTGCATAACTAATTCATGTGTGGATATGTAGTTTACTGCTATAGCCTTTATTTTATCTTCTTTCATTTTATGTCCTGAAAAGACTTGAAATTGTGTCAAAATGTTCTGTAACACCAAAATGTCCTTATCTGAAAATTTCAGTTTCATAATAGTATCTGAAAATAAAGCTAACTTTTCTTTATTACCGTTCCATGTATACTTTAATTTGAGAGTTCCTTAACTTCTTTGCCAGTAGGTGTAAATGTAAACAATAAAGGGAAAGGAGAACACCCCCTGCCTTGTTCCTCTAGTCCAGACAAAGCTTTTCAGTGAGGAAGCCTTACACTTCAATTCTTGCATCCAACCATTCATATATCCTCCTAATGCTGTGATTGTACATTTCTGAGATTCAGTATTTGAGATTGATTGGTCCTGGAGTTAGAATACTTAAGAATGATATCCCAGGCAAATTCCCCACATTTGAAGGTGCAAGGGGTAAGTGCCCTGTGCATTTTTTTTAATTGTGTTGGGGGGGGGGGGGATTGCCTGAATCTCCTTGTGTTCTGACTGTGCTTCTCAAACATTTTGAAAATAGAGTATATTTTAGTGAATTTATTAAAACTGTATTTTCCTTAATATTGCTACAACTCAAGTGGTCTAGGTTGCACTGCATCTGAATTATTTTAGTGCGTTTTAGCTGCTTTTCTGTATATGTAGAATAGCTATAGAGCCGTGGTGATGCAGCTGTAGCGTTGTCGCCTCACGGCAAGAGGTTCTCCCGTTCGATTCTGTGCTGGAGCGCCTTCTGTGTGGAGTCTGCATGTCCTCCCTGCAGTAGAGTGGCATTCGAAAGACATGCGTGAATGGGCGTGCCTTCGTTGAAGGTTGGGTGTCGGGCTGGTACCTCTGCACTGTAAAAATCTACTGCCAATCATTAGTGGACTGGAGTTCTGCTGTGGCTACCCATAACCGGGAAAAGTCAAAAGAAGAAGACGACTAGCTACTTATTCTACTGTATTACTGCCTCTTAAATTATTTTTCAGTTGTGCAATTGCCTTGCTTCATTAAAAAAGTTTTAAATTGCTAATTTTGTAGAGTTTTAATTGCATTTACTGTTTAAGGTTACACACTCAAGTGCGTTAGCCTTTTCTGTGTTTATTTACTGTATTATTGCATTGTTTAGCCTATTTTTAACCCCCCCCCAAAAAAAAATACTATCTTGTTTGCTCATTTCCTGCCTTTCCTAGCTAGTATAGTCCAGATCCCAGGCTTTGCTGGTTTCAGGACTTTGTTTTCTGTGTTCAGAGCTATCCGGACCTTGCTGTGGTAGAGGGAAGTCCTACTGCTTACCAGTGGGAGTGGTGAGCATTGTACTGCCTATCTAACACTAGAGGAGTGGTTTCCAGCTCTGAAATTGTAATTTTATTAGCCATTTTGGGCTGATTTCTACCCCTTTCAACTTTCTGGCTTAAAAACGTGTGTTTGTGCATTTGTCACATCGTGCAGCACTGTAGGGCTGCGGTTAAACTATTCCAGGTGCCAGAAAGTCTGCTCTTCAAATTTTCCCTTAGAACTAGCTGGTTTCTCAGTAGTAACACTAAAATCTGAACCCCTGTGACTAGCACTTGCTCTAGAACCTGCTGGAAAGCACTACTTGCTCTAGAACCTGCTGGAAAGCACTAGGAAGCCTTAAAACTGATACAAGCACTCAACTCTCCTTGTTAATAAAGAGAAATTAATCGTAGGCACTAAACCGCCCATAATTGCAAAGTACCTTGCAAAGGTAAGGCAAAACAGCTATTGTACTTTACAAAAAGAGAACCTAAACAGGCATGTTCAGGGGTCAGCTTCCAGTGATTTCTCCTGTCCACCTGGTGAATCTGGGCATACTGGGGCAATGCAGCAACTGCCTCATTTACACAGACAGCACTCTTCTACCACCCAACACTACAACCTGCGAGCGATGCACTTACATAGCCAAACTGTAAGCAAAGCTCTCTCCAGCCAAGATTGTGTCGAGGAGAAGGTTAACACATGCATTAAATCTTAAGCAACACATAGCCCTTCAAAACCCACACCATCAACACCCACACACACACACACAGCAACACTAAACCCACATATGTGGAGGCCCTTGACATTAACCTGCCCAAGCAACAAGGACCTCCGAAGCTGAAACGCAAACAAACACCAGTCACAACCAAAGTGACACATAGCTCACAACACCAGTGTGCCACCCCACAACAGCCTTTAAGGGAAGACAATGTACCAAACACTTTAGTCATTGGTGACTCTCTAGTCAGGCACACTGACATCCCACTCACCAGGCTGAGCAAGGAGAAAATTAGTCAGCTGCCTGACTGGTGCCAGGATCCGCCACATAACGCACGCACTCAAGTCACTCCACAACAAGTACAAATACGACTCTGTCATTGTCCATGTTGGAGTAAATGATTTGAGACGCACCTCCTTGGACTACATGAAGAGAGACATTGACGAGCTCTCGGATCATGTGGCCCAGGCAGGTATGACCCTAGTCCTGAGTAGCATCCTGCCTTCTCCCAGAATGATACCACAGTGTAAGGACAAAATGATTGACTTCAACAATTGGCTAAGCTTCTGGTGTCATTCAAAGGGGATCCAGTATTTGTCTGCCTGGGACGACAAGATCGACAAACCACAATGCTTTGCAAGAGATGGTCTGCACCTGTCACCCCTGGGATTCAGGTTACTGGCTAAAGCTCTTGCCACCCCTATAGTGCCTTTTTCAGGCAAGTTTCAAAGGACAAAACCACCACTGTAACAGATACAAACATGCAAAATCTGAAGGTAATGCTACTCCATGCTAGAAGTCTAAACCTCAAAATGCACTCTCTCGAGGCACTCCTAAAAATGGACAACATTGATATCTGTGCAGTAACTGAGACCTGGTTCAAGACTCCAGAGAGCATCCCTGCAATACCAGGCTACAACTCTTACCACATTTTTCGGCCACCAAACCAAGACCGAAACACTAAAGGTGGAGGAGTGTCCATATTCACCAAGGATAATTACACCTCCAGGCTAGTTGCCCAACACAATGCATCTGAAATTCTCCAGGTGCAACTAACACTAGGTAAGACTGTATTCCAAATTGTAGCTTGCTACAGATTCCCCCATCATGCCCCAAGATTCTCACTGCACCTTTCTAAACATACTGGAAAATATTAAGATACAACCAAACATCCTAATACTGGGTGATTTCAACTACCCTGCCATTAACTGGGAAAACTACTCTGGTACCAGCACCTTTTCCCAGCGGTTCTTGGAATTCATAAATTCCAAAGCCCTGGATCAGCTAATCCGTTGTCCCACCAGGGGCTCCAATATCCTAGACCTGGTCATTACCAACATGGGAGATAGATGCTCCACACCAGTGGTCACCTCCTTATTGGTCAGGTCTGATCATAAGCAAATCATCCTTGACATCCACATCCCACCCCCACCCCTCAGTAAGGAAACCTCTGTAAAAAAAACTTCTCCAAAGCCAACTTCATGCTACTTAAGTCAGAAGTGACCAACTTCATGGCACCCCATGCAGATGGGAGCTGAAAGTTTGACTGCTGAATCCTACACTAAGGCACTGTACAAGCACATCCACTCGTGCATGAATTGTGCCATCCCAAATAGAACCAAGATGCTGTCCTCCAAAAAAAAGAAGCCGATCTGGTGGTCCCCTGCCATAAACAAATTTTACAACAGAAGGAAGAAACTGTTGCAGAAAAGAGGAAAATCCCAGGATGCAAAAAACTCCCTTACCAGCCTCAGTAAGAAGCTGAGATCCCTCATAAAATCCTCAAAAGCTAGTTATGAAAATAAAATTGCCAAAGATTCCAAAGACAACCACAAGGCATTCTGTAGTTATGTCAAGAATCTAAATGACAATGCTCAGATATGCTCTGAGCTACAACAGAATGGCATTAAATACACTGATCCCAAGGATATTGCCAATATCCTGGCAGATCGATTTAGTGCTAACTTCACCCCCCTCTCACCCCTAAAGGGCCTATCTCAATACCAGAAGATTGCCAAATTCCGGTAATCATGGCCACACAGGTAGAAACCGCACTCTCCAAAGCTAAGACTACAGCATCCATGGGACCAGATGGCATCCCGGACTGTGTACTACTTGAACTACAAAATGAACTGGCACCTCACCCAAGTGTCATGTTTAATCATAGCCTCACCTCAGGCTTCATGCCCACTGAGTGGCGCACAGCTACAGTTATCCCACTCCACAAGAGGGAATCCACCTTGGATCCCGGTAACTACCGTCCCATCAATCTGATGAGCCTGATCTGCAAGGGCATGGAACACATTATCATGGCACTTACAAAAGACATTTGGCAACCTTCAGACACTAGACTCCACCCAGTTTGGGTTTGTGAAGGGCCGATCTTGTCTCCTGAACCTGATTGACTTCTTTGAATCAGTCTCCAAAGCTGTGGACGAGGGTAAGGCGGTCCACACAGCCTATCTGGACCTCGTCAAGGCCTTCGACACCATCCCCCACTCTGGAATCATAGATGAACTTAATAAGCTGGGCATAAATCCCTATGTCACTCGATGGGTTGCCAACTGGCTTACTGACAGAACCCAGACTGGAAAAGTAGCAGACTCCAAATCCAGCTCCAGACAAGTGGAGTACCTCGGGGTTCAGCCCTGTGACTGCTCTTGTTTGGCATCTATCTCTCTGAAGTACAGGCCAACACTAAGGGACTCTGGCTTACAAAGTTCGCAGATGACTGCAAACTGGGAGCCATTATTGAATCCCCAAATGATGTGGATATTCTACAAAAGGGCCTTACAGAAACAGATGCTTGGTGCCAGAGCCATTGGCTCAAACTTAATGCCAAGAAATATATAGTTATCCCCTTTGGGGAAAAACCATGTACCCATGAATTACCACATAGGTGGCAGTACACTAAACACCGAAAGTTTGCTGAGAAACTTGGGGACACAGGTGGATAGTGGTCTCACCTTCGATAACCACATTGCCACAACAGTCAGGAAATCCTTCTGTGTGGCACACCTCATCACTAAGGGCTTTTCATCCAGAAAAAAGGAAGTCATTGTCCCACTGTACTCATCCCTCATTAGACCCATTATAGAGAACGCCTCGTTTGGTATGTACCTCACAAGACATCTGCAACGGCTGGAAAGGCCGCAGAAATACCTCACTAAAAGAATCACAGGCCTAAAGCAGATGTCCTATGCTGACAGTCTAAAAATAACTCCAGCTATACTCTGTGGCATATCGTCTACTCAGAGGCGATCTCTGCATCTGAAGTAGTTAACTTCATTTAATCAGCAACCTGTGGGTTATGGATCCGACACGGATCTGAGCCGGCAGCATGCCAAGCAAAAAGATCAGAGCTCCAAGCTCCTCCCCTTTACCCATACTACACTGCAACCTCCTTCCAATCCCCAGATCTCATTTGCCACGGCTTTGCCAATTACGGGATTCTTAGAGCTCCAGGCAAGTGTAGCATTTTTTTTACTTCAAACTTCTCTTTTTGTCTACATTTTTTTTGTGTGTGCGTGTACTTTAGTACTCTTCTTCGGGTGTTCATTCTCCCTAGCCTTTATCTCCCCCTTCACCTTTGGTAGTTATTCATTCCTTAGTAGGCCACTATATTTTCCCTCTCTCAGGTGCACGTGTGTGGCTCTGTGTGCGTCTCTAGTATGGCTGAAAGTCATAGTGACTTTTTCCAAGTGCTCTGAATGTAGCCATAAGCTGTCGTCAGCGGATGATCACACTCTGTGTGTGATTGCTTGGGGGTTCCGCACCTTTCTTTGGGCTGCAAGATTTGTGCGGCTTCAACCCCCGAGCCTTAAGGGATAGGAGGAGCAAGCTGATTCTGGCGGGTCTTCTACCCACAGAATCAGCTTCTTCTTCTTCCCTCTCTGTAGCTGCCCAGCAAACCGGCCCTCTTCCCCTGTCGTGGGACTCACCCTCCCACCTTGTTGCAGGGAGAACGAGAGACCAAGAAGGATAAAAAAGAGAGAAGGGAGAGACGGAAGCCGCAAGCAACAGGCCGAATTGGACCCTTCGGCCCCTCCCGCTAAGGTGGTCTCTTCTCCATTGAGAGTGTCCAAGCCTTCCTCCCCACGGCTCCATTCGCCACGTTTCTCTCCGGAGCTGGAGGAGGTGACCCGACCAGTCTCTAGGTCATCGTCGTGTCGGCGGCTTCCTCCAGGTCTTACTCGCAGCATTTCAGAGGCAGATATGGACCAAATGATGCGTCGATTCTTGCAAACTCAGCTGCAGATGGGAGTGTTGCTGCCTCCCCCCCACTGGGGGGGGGGGGGAGTTCAGCTCAATTGCTCACCCCGTTAGCTCCATCTCCGATCCACCACCGGATTTCGGAGTCTTCGGATCCGAGACCCCTGGAGCCAAGGGGTCGACGCCGATGGTTATTACTACCTTGATGCCGGCCATGCCCTCAAGCTTATCTGATCCGCTTTTGGATCCGAGCTCTCTGAGCCGAGAGCTGGGCATCGGATCCTGGGGGGGGGGTGTGTTTTCGGCACCTTTATGGTCGGAGCACACCATCCTCTTGGGTCCGACCGCTTCGGCACCGATCCCCTCGTCTGATCAGAGGGCCCCGGCCACCTGTCTTAGAGAGGTCGGTTCCCCTTCGGCTTTCGTAGTGGAGAGGGTTCTCTCTGGAGGATAGAGACCCTTCACTCTTTCCTCAGGGTCCACCCCTGCTTCCTTGCAGCTCAGTTTGTCCTCCTTCATCCAGTCCCCCCAGGGACAGCCTGTGTCGTTGACGCCCCAGCCAGTTTCTTTGGAGGAACATGAATCTGTTGGTGAGCCCCCCGAGGAGGTCCCTCACAAACACCTGTGCAAAAGGAGGCACTTGGACTCCCCTGAGTCCCTCATTGAGGATACTGATTTGGAGGAAGGGGAGGGTTCCTCCTTTGGAGACATTATGGAAATATTCTGCCAGAGGGGGGGGGTGGTCCGCCCCAAAACCCTCCTTGGACAAGTCGGTATTCCTGGAGGCATTTGACACAGGCTCATCTACCTCTTGGGTGTCCCCCCAGCCGACCCCCTGGTTGACCTGATTACCACCAGGGCGTGGAAGGAGCCGGACACTGTAGAGCCGATACCTAGAAGGCCCGATAAGGTTCTTAGTCCCCCTGCAGACAGAGCTTTGTGGAGCAAGGGTTCCCCAGTTGATGCCATGGTGGTGGCGGCGGCCACCAAAAAGGAACTCTCCCAGGAAAGTTCTTCGGTCCATCCCCTTGATAAGGAGTCTCGGGCAATGGACCGCATTGGAAAGCAGACTTTTGCTTCAGCTACCTTCTCTATAAGGGCGCTGAAATACTTGGCCCATGTAATCAGACTGCAGTGGGATCTGGTCGAAGAGTACGCTGAGTCTCTCCCAGAGTCCATGTCGGCCGAGGATAAACTGACTTTCTCGGCTCGTATGGCCACTCTCAAGTCAGTGTCTAATAATTCTATGCGGCTACTTTTTTCCCATGCCACGGGGGGAGCCGCTAGAGCTAGCGGGTCTGGTATCGCCTTAAGGTGTCATGCCTGGCTTCGCCTTTGCGATTTCTCGGAACCCTTCAAGGCGTCCTTCGCGAATGCATCCTTTGACGGGTCGACCCTCTTCAGGAAGACCGTCTGCGAGATGCTGGTCTAGAGCGAGAAAGACTGGAAAATGCTTTCGGCCATCGGAATACGCTTCTCTACCCCTCAAAGGTCCTTCTCTGGGAACCAGCAAGGGCAGAAGAAGATTGATTCGGGAAATCTCAGCAGGCCCGGAACGCTCAGGACTCCTCCCCCAGAGGCAGAGGGGGGACAAGGTGGACACCGGCCCAGAGGCAGAGGGGGACCGAAGAACTTTGGGTCACGGGAACCCTTTTCCGACTGACCCATGCAGCAGCCCTGAGGAGTTGCCCGACTTCTCCTTTCTGGAGGCAGTTGGGGGGAGTTTTTCGAGGCACCTGGCTCAATGGGAGTCTGTCACGACCGATCGCTGGGTGCTTCAGATAATATCCACAGGCTATTCAATTCCCTTCATAAACAAGCCCCCTTACTCAAGGTACCTCCCAGATGTCCCACCCACTCAAAGGGAGGCTGTGACTTTGGAAATAAAAAAGCTGTTAGAAAAAAGAGCCATCCAGCTTGTGCCCCCAGACCAGTCCGGATCAGGCATCTACTCCAAGTTCTTTCTGGTGCCAAAAAAGACTGGGGACTTAAGGCCTATTCTCGACCTGTCAACAATGAACCTTTTCGTTGCAAGGAGAAATTCCGGATGGTCACGATACAATCCATCCTGCCCCTCTTGCAGGAGGAGGACTGGATGTGCTCCATATACCTCAGATGCGTACTACCATATTCTCATGGACAGATGGTCCAGGAAGTTTCTCCGCTTTCAGCTAGGGGCCAGTCATTACCAGTTCAGGGTCCTACCCTTCGGTCTCACCACAGCCCCCCAGGTTGGTCACCAAGGTCATGGCAGTTGTAGCGGCCCACCTGAGGCTCCAGGGCATACAGGTCTTTCCATACCTAGACTGGCTCCTCACAGCCCCCACCAGGCATCTACTTTTTCTAGCCAGGGATTTCTTCCTCCGGTTGGGGATAACCATAAATGTCAAGAAGTCTTTCCTCCAGCCTGTTCTAGTGTTAGACTTCATAGGGGCCAGGATAGATACTCTCCAGGCCAGGGCCTTCCTAACGTCAGACAGACTTCACAGCATGACTCTGCATGTGCTAGCCCTCTTTCAGTTCCCTGCTCCCCCAGCAGAATTAGTCCTGAGAGCTTTGGGGTCCATGGCAGCAGCGATCAGTCTGATTCCTTACGTTCGTCTGCACATGAAGGTTCTACAGTGGACGTTGCAAGTCCAGTAGTCTATTCTACACCACCCTCTAGACTTCCCGATTCCCCTCAGCAGGGTTTGCAGGAACTCCCCTCATGTGGTGGCTTCAATCCCGAACCCTTTGGGAAGGACGACCTTTTGTCACCACCCCAGGCCAAAGTGACCACGGATGCCTCCCGCCTAGGGTGGGGGGGGGGGCATTGTTCAGGCAGGACTGTCCAAGGCAAGTGGACTCGGACACCATACTGCATATAAATGTCGTGGAGATGAGGGTGGTCCTTTTGGCGTTGCAGGCCCTTCATGCCTCTCTTCCTCTGTGGACTATTGCTATCCAGTCGGACAATGTGTCAGTGGTCTGGTATATCAACAAACGGGGGAACCAGGTCTTACTCCCTTTGCCGAGAAGCCATGAGAGTTTGGGAATGGGCGATCTCCAACTTCTTCCTGTTAGCAACGTACATTCCAGGTCGGTCCAACATACTGGCGGACAAATTCAGCAGAACTATCCTCTCTCCTTATGAGTGGTCATTGAATCCTTGTGTAGCAGAACAGATCTTCCTCAAGTAGGTCAGCCTTGCTGCAGTCTCTTCGCATCGCCTTCCAATGCGAAGTGCAGCGAGTTTTTCGCTCCAATTCCTCCTTTGGGAGAAGCCCCCAGAGACGCTGTAGTCCATGCTTGGCTGTCCGGTCTTTTTTATGCATATCCTCCACTTCCACTTATGACAAATTTCTGCAGAAAGCTCGCCGGTTGGGGAGCAAGATTATCCGCATAGCCCCATTCTGACCTCGTCAAGTCTGGTTCCCCTGCCTGCGGTCTCATCTCATAGCTCCACTCTGGATCTTGGATCCCATTCTGGATCTGATTTCTCATCCCTCGGGAATGGCTCCTCCGAACCTTTATGGTCTCAAGCTCTCAGCTTGGCTGATCCAGTTCCCCTAGTTGCCAGGACTCCCAGTTATCTCTTCCCAAGTCAAGTCTATCCTGGTGGCGGCACATAAACCCTCTACCAGGAAGATTTACAGTAGCAAATGGAAATGTTTTTAAATTTGGGCTTCACGAAAGAACTTTGATCCTTTCACCGCTCCTATTTCAGCGGTACTGGAATTCTTGTCTCATATTTTTCAGCAAGGGGCCACCTCATCTACTGTGAAGGTCCAGCTGGCTGCCATTTCCCATTTTCATATTTGGGACAACTTTGGTTCTCATCTGCTGCCAGAATTTGTAAGACCTTTCTAAAAGGCACTTTTCTTTTGAGACCCCTGTTAGAAATTCTTCCCCGCCGTGGGATCTGACCTTAGTTCTTCAGGTGTTAGTTGCACCTCCCTTTGAACCCACAGCTTCCGTTGATCTGAAGTTTTTGTCATGGAAGACAGCTTTTTTGGTAACCATTACTTCATCCGGGAGAGTGTCAGAGCTTCAGGCTCTCTCTGTATCGAACCTCCATACCTTGTGTTTCATAAGGATAGTGCATCTTTCAGGGCTAATCCCTCCTTTCTCCCTAAAGTTGCTTCCGAGACTAACATTAATCAGTCCATTAATTTGCCTGTCTTTTCCCTAATTTCCAGAACAAAGGAGACTATAAACTTCATTTGCTGGACAGTTACTTTTTATTTGCACAGGGCGGCTGTCTTTCGTAAATCTGATCAACTTTTTGTCTCCTTTGCTAAGCCTTTTCTAGGGAAACCAGTTTCAAAGGTGACTCTCGCCAGGTCGATTTCGAGTTGCATCTTACAAGCATACAGAGAGTCTGGCTTACCAGAACCAATGGTAGTTCATGCTCATTCTACTGTTCTATGGCAACGTCTGCTGCATTCTGGTCTAGAGTTTCCCTGGATGACATTTATTCAGCGGCTACCTGGGCGTCCTCTCACACCTTTATCTCTCATTGTAAACTGGATTTGGTGTCTAGAGGAAGGGCTGCCTTTGGCTCTGCAGTGCTCCGGAATATCCTTCCTTAAGGGCCTCCCAAGATTTGGGTAGCTGGGGACTCTGTCCCACAGGTTGCTGATCAAATGAAGTTAACTACTTCAGATAAAGAAGTTATGTACTCACCATAACGTTTCATCTAAGTAGGTAAACTTCATTTGTCAGCAACCGTCCCACTCTCCTTCCCCCTGACCTTGATGGTTATTTAACTGAGCTCGAGGTTCGGGCTTATGAGCTTTACTTTGTCCTTGAGTCAGGTGTCTCAGGTTGTTAGTTTTTGTTATGTGCAAGTGGCAAACGCGATCTGAGGATTGGAAGGAGGTTGCAGTGTAGTATGGGTAAGGGGGAGGAGCCTGGAGCTCAGATCTTTTTTGCTTGGCTTGTTGCTGGCTCTGATCAGTGTCTCATCCGTAAACCACAGGTTGCTGACAAACTAAGTGTACTTACTCAGATGGAACGTTATGGTGAGTACATAACTTCTTTTTAACATACAAGGCTATGTTAAACCCTGAGCTGTTGGACATGCTCCACTAAAAGAAATCCCAATCTCTGAGCCACACGCTCCAGGGATCTAAACCTTGTCACCAGAATGAACAAAACATGCTGGAGGGATAGGTTCCTGACCCAGAGACTCCCCATACTCTGGAATAGACTGCCCATACATGACAAGCAGAGCGCCTCCTTGGCCCTCTTCAAAAGGAACCTTGACAATTGGATGGGAGATATGAAATTCACCCCGGGGATCACCGTCAGTCCCTCTGCTATAGACAAGGGTCCAGGGAAGTAAATACTGTGGGAAGAAATATCCGGGGAATTGTTTGTCTAGGCTTGTATACGCCCTAGGGCCAATAGCCTATTACCAACCTATGAACCTATTTTCAAATGGTGTGTGTTTGTCAGCCTGAAACTACAGCCACTGTGGAATCGTCAAAATGTAGTAGAGCCATCTCTGCCAGAATAGAGGATTTCACTGACTTCAAAACCAAATGCAACTGCTGTAGTTTCCTTAGCACCCAGAAAGTTGCATGAACTATATAAAACGGGGATCTGATGTTTTCTCATTCTTCCTCAACCTTTGGGTTTTGAGTCTGACGCGGCTGCTTTCCAAAAGCTTAGGCTCCAAAACTCAAGCTCTTCCCCTACCCATAATGCCTTGCTCCCCCTTGGTTACCTCCGATCTCTTATGCCCTCTTCGGAAAAGCATCACTGTCTGTCGTTTTGAGCTCCGGTGAAGTTTTTTTTGGGTGTTAACTGTAAGCAAAGTGAATTTCCTTTTTCTAATTTTTTAGTTATAGCCTCCCTTTGCTTATTCTACCGTACCTTCTGTGTGTGTACATATATCTATATATATATATATATATATATATATATATATATATATATATATATATATGTGTGTGTGTGTATATATGTGTGTATGTCTGTATGTGTGTGTATATATATATATATATATATATATATATATATATATATATATATATATATATATATATATACTCTCTAGTTTAGTGTTAGCAACGGCTGAACCATTCTTGGTGGGAACTTCTCTTCTTTCTCCCTTTTCTCTCTTTTCCTTTGTCACTTTTTGTGATGTCCAAGTAACCCTTAGTTTTCAAAAAGTAAACATCCTGTAGGCACAAGATTCCTTTATCTGATACCCTCAGGGAGTACATATATTGTCTCGGCCCTGCTCACGTTGATGCCTACTGTACCACCTGTGAGGGCTTCCATCAACGGGCAGTGGTCGACAGAAGGAATAAACTCATTCTGAAGGGTGTTTTGCCTCCATTGACTTTGTCTGCAGGTTCTTCATCTTATGCAGGGGCTCAACCCACTCCCAAGAAGCGCCATGAAGATAGGGAGTGCAGGATATGTTCCCTAGTTAAATTTGCTTCATCGTCTTCAGATGAGCTTTGGATCCAAGTCCAGACAGTTCTGTCCTCAGCTCCATGCGCCTTTGTCTTTGGAGCTCCGTACTCCTTTCGCAGGTTCGACAAACCGAGAGATGTCCCCAGGATTGTGTTCAGGCCACCTTCCAGAGCATTGTCTGTTAGGTTTACCCACAGCCTTTCATTGTCAGAGGTGGGCAAATTCATGAGGCAGTTCCTTCAGTTGCAGATCCAGATGGGGGTCTTACTAGCTCCATCCCCTACTGGTACTGTGGGCAGACAGTCGCACTTTAGACCTCTAGCTCCTTCTTCCATCCCACATGCTGTTTTTGAGCCCTGTGATCTGAATGCCCTGAGAGCTGAGGTGTTGGAGCTGATAGTAATCTCGCTTCAACCGCGGGGCCTGCACTGACTTGCTAGTTCCAACTGTCAGAGCAGAGCATCTGACCAGAAGCCTTGATGTTGGCGCCAACAGGTTGATCTTGACTCTGACGTTTTTGGAGCTGTCACCTCCCCTCGGAACATCTGCGTTGTTCATCTCCTCCCTCAGCGTGGAGGGCACGGCATGTTCGGGAGTCATCTGTCCCGGCAGTTTTGGCTGTGGGGCAGCGGGATGATCTTCGGCTTCTTCGGTCCATTCTGCTTTTTAGGTGGTGGAGAGGATCCTGTCCATGCTTAGGAGATCCTCTGTTCCCACCCTTTTGGAAACACTTCTCTCCGATTTGGAGACTATGTCTGAGATCTCATCACTGCCCCCCTCAGCACATTCAGCCCAGCAAAGCCTACCAGCACTTCCAACTTTGGAACCCCATATCTCTTCCAATGTCTCCCTGGAACATCCTACTTTAGACATACCGCAGAAGAGAAGGTACAAGATGAGGCACCTCAATATCCCAGAGGAATCCGTCACTGAAGATACCAATTTTGAGGAAGAGTCACCCAGATCTCCACCTGATGAAGTCTCTTTTGGAGACATCCTGCGACAGAGGTGTATGGTCTTCCCACAACACAACACCTGAGGAATGTGTGTGCTTGGAGGCTTTTGAGTCCTGCCCGTATATATCATGGGTGTCTCCCCATGCTGATGCTCTCATTGATCCGGTATCAAGCAGGGCTTAGAAGGATCCTGATAGATTATAACCTATAACTGTGTGCGGTCAAAATTCTCTGTGCTCTTGACAGACCCCATTGGAATTATGGAATATCCCAATAGATGCCATGGTTTTTGCAACAGCCACTAAACAGGAGCTGCCCCAAGAAAGCTACTCTGTTCATTCCCCTAACAAAGAGTCTAGGACTATGGACAGGTTTGGTACAAGAGTTTATGGCTCATCTACCTTCACTTTGCATGCCTTAAACTACCTTTCCCATTGTACTAGGCTACAGAGGGATTTAATCAATGAGCTCTCTATCTCGGTCCTAGAGTCCATGTTTGCTAAGGAGGGGAAATCCTTCTCCAGATGGGCCACTCTACAGTCACTCTGTAATGCATCTATGAGGTTCATCTCCCATGTTGTGGAGGATACCTTTAGTCCTGCCGGTTCCAGCATTGCCATTAGGCGGCATGCCTGGATACGGCCATGTGACTTTGCGGAACCCTTCAAGGCACCCTTCGTCAGTGCTCCTTTTGACGGATCATCTTTGTTTGGGCCTACTGTTAGGGGCATGCTCTCCCACAGTGAGAAAGATGGAAAGACTGACTACCATCAGAATCTGTTTTTCTACCCCCTCCCCCCAATTGATCCTTTTCTGGTAATCAGTGTGGGGGGGCTGTGTTTCAAAACATCTCAAGGTCCTTTACAAGAGTCCCTTTGAGATTACTCCCCCAGAGGCAGAGGGGAAAACTATTACAATGTTAGACACTCCCCACATGGCAGAGGGGTTCTGCAGAATTAAGAATCTTGGGATTCCTTCTCGGACAGACACTTTCAGTGCTCCTGAGGGGTTGCCTGACTGAGGCAGTTGGGGGGGGGGTGTTATCTTTGCACCCAGGCACCTGGCTAGCATTCAGGGATGGTGAGTGTAAAGGATTGTATCCAGAGATTACTTAATTCCCTTTTCAAAATCCCCCAAACCAAAGATGTCTCTCCTGGATGTTCCACCCAATCAGAGGGAGGGAGCAGAGTTGTAAATCTCAAAGCTGCTACAGAAGAGTCATCCAGAAGGTCCCGCCATATCATTTTATAACAGGCATTTACTCAAGGTTCTTTTTAGTATCAAAAAAGACAAGGGACCTTAGTCCCATCTTGGATCTGACATCCCTGAACAAATTGGTAAAAAGTATAAAGTTCAGGATGATCCCGATCCAGTCCATTCTGCCTCCTTTGAAAATGAAAGACTGGATGTGCTCAGTGGACCTGAAGGATGCGTACTACCACATCCATTCAACCAGGGACTGCCTATTACAGCTAACCCCTACTTTGGGCATAACAATCAACTTAGTCCCAGTTTCAACCAGTTCAGAGCATAAATTTCATAAGGACTCATTTGGATACGTCCAAGTTCTTGGCCTTCCTTACTCTGGACAGAATTTTAAACCTAAAACTGCATGTCAGACAGATTTTGGTCATCCCAGCTCTTCATTATTAGTACTTGGGGCCATGGGTTCCATGGCAGCCACCGTTACTCTGTTACCAGTAGCGTGCCTGCACATGAGAATTCTGCTATGGACATCCAGTGGTCACTTCAGCTACCACTCAGCTGTTCAGTCAAACTATCTTGAGTGTGCAAGGATTCTCTCCTCTGGTAGCTTCACTCCTCGAAGGTTTTTCAAGGACACCCCCTTCGTTCTTCTTCCTCCTCCAAAATTCACATTGACCATGGATGCCTTCCAGGTACAGTGGGGGAGGGGCATTTACTGGGTTGGATGGTCCAGGGAATGTGGACGTCGGAGACCAATCTGTATATCAGTGTCTTGGAGATAAGAGCGGTCCTTCTAGCGTTGCAGGCACTTCACAGCTTCCTTCCACTGTGGACAATTGCAATACAAACCGACAATGTCTGTGGTTTGGTACATCAACAAGCAAGGGGGAACCAGAGCCTGCCCCTTTTGCTCAGAAGCAGTGTGTGTGTGGCAGTGGGTGATTTCTACCAACCATTTTCTGATTGCAATGGACATTCTGGAGGAGTGCAACATTCTAGTGGACAGGCTCCAAAGAGTACTGTTGATGCTGCATGAGTGGTCCCTGAATCGGTCAGTAGCGAACATGATTTTCTGCAAATGGTGTCAAACTTGCTGTGATCTCTTCGCCTCTTTCCTCAACAAGTGCAGCAGGTTCTTTGCCCTGATTCCACCTCAGGAACAGTCACCCAGGGATGCTCTAGTCCATGCTTGGCCTCCTAAATTACTTTGACTTCCCCCTTTCCCCTTAATCCTCAAGTTTCTTCAGAAAGCCTCCAGGTTGAAGAGCAAAGTGATCCTCATTGTCCCTTTTGACATCAGCAGATCTGGTTAACCTTTCTTGTGTCTCATCTAGTTTGGCCTCAGCGGATGCTCGAACCACATCCGGATCAACTCCACATCCGGAGCTACTGTCCTATCCATCAGGGCAAATTTATCCCGATCTCCTAGGTCTGAAACTAACGCATGGTTTATCCATCTCCAGTGCTGGCTAAGTCTGCCAGGCTTTCACCCCCAGTCCATAACATTCTTATCTCCTCCCACAAATCTTGCACAAGAAGAATTTACATGAGCAAATGGAAGCAATTTTCTGTTTGGGCTAAACAGCAGAGTTTAGATTCCTTTACTGTGCTCCCGTGAAGCAGTCCTACATTGTGTTGCTCTTATTTTTTATGAGGGCCAGTCATTCCAGTGCAAAAGTGCAGTTGGCAGCCATTTTGAATTTTCATATAGGAGAAAATGCATTCTCTTTGGCCTCCTCAAAGTTGTGCAAGGCTTTTCTTCGAGGGACTTTACTTCTTCGCCCTCCTGTCAAAGGTCCAGCACCCCCTTGGAATTTAACTGTGATTTTGCAGGCTCTGGTTCTTCCCCTTTGAACCTTCAGCCAAAGTAGACTTGCTTGAGAGTTTTATCTTGGAAGACTATTTTTCTGGTGGCCATCACTTCTGCAAGATGAGTGTCTGAATTGCAAGCCCTGACCTCTAAATATCCTTAGTTAATTTTTCACAAAGACAGTGACAGTACCTACTAATCCATTTTTTCTTCCCAAAGTTGTGACAAAACAATATTAACCAGTCTTATCAACTTGCCAGTCTTTTTCCCTCATTTCCAGAACACTTCGTCTGTTAGATGTTCACAGACCTTTGCATTTTTTAGACCGAGAAAATCTGACCAGCTTTTCATATCTTTTGGATGCAAAAAAGGTTAAACCAAGTTACTAAGACCACCTTAGCTAAATGGTTAAGGGACTGCATTTCATTTGTTTATGAATCCAAAGGTGTTCCTTTACCTCAACGAATCAAAGCTCACTCTATTAGATCTATGGTAACTTTTCAAGCCTTTTGCGCCCTGTCCCACAGGTCGAGGAAGAATGAGAAGATATCAGATAAAGAAGTTACCATAATGTTCCATCTCTGTTGTCTTTCTCATTCTTTCTTGACCTTCCCTCCCTCCTCCTCCCTTTCCCCTTGGGTATGATGACATATGTGTTTATAGAAACCTCTGTTCCTTGTTTAACTCCTGATATTTCTCTATTCTTTGTTGGTAGCGGTCAGCATTAGTTGTACTTTGCCTAGATGATTTATTGTTGGCAAACATGGTAGCAGCAAACTTGATTTGAGGTAACTGGGGTGAGCAAGGCATTATGGGTTGGGGAGGAGCTCGAGCTTCAGAGCCTAAGCTTTGGAAAGCAGCCAAGTCAGATCCGAAAACCACAAGTCGAGGAAGAATGAGAAACACAACACAGGTGGAACATTATGGTAAGTATACGGCTTTTTTAATAAACAAAGGCAATGAAAAACTTGAATAGGCATGTCATCCACAAAATGTATTTGTGGTGTATGGGACAAAACGGAACAATGTAAAGAAAAAGCAGCTACCATGAAGTAGAAAGAAAGTTAATATGCAGAGCTGCACACTGGCATTAAAAAAAAAAAAAAAAAAAAAAAAAAAACAGAAGCTGATTAATTTACATTACATGGAAACAAGATTGTTGGTGCACAGAAATTATTACAGAAAATGCACGTAAGTAATACTGCCAAATACGTTGTGACATTACACATAAAAAAATAAAACCTACAAAAACACCTTGCTTTATAAAAATTTATGAATATTAATCGGTCTGAACAGCTCTAGTTGAATCGAGCAGAATTCAAAACTGAATTGTCCCTAAAATGTTTTTTTTTTTTGTTTAAGACGGTCTCCAAAATGGTTCAAAATTTAGTCATGAAACTTTCAAGGAATATTTATGGTATAAATATCTATAACAACCAACTATACAAGACAGCACTCCTTCCTGGAAATAATTTATTGATGTTCACAATTCACATACCAGTTTTGGCTGCATAAGCCTTAATCAGTGTCGGACACGGATTGGTTGTTGGATTTTATAAGAAGACTGAGCACCTGGTGACTGTACCCTCACAGAACTTGGTTTCTTATAGCTGTCTATAAAACATCACTAGATTGAGCTTCTGTCCTCAAAGAAGCAGCTGCACCTTGAATTTTATTTTAAACAGTATTTTTAATGTTGTTTTTGTCTCAACATATACAAAAATGAAAAAGTTCACTTTTATACAGAAGTAGTCCTTTAGGGCTGAAGTCGCACCAACATATTATGACCATCAGATAAATAATGCACTTAGCTGGCCATTTCTAGACACATTTTATTTGCACTTTGAGGTTGTGGGAAAGTCACCAGTGGCCTCTTTCCAGGGGGAGACCCGCAGTGATATTCATATAGAGTAGGGGAAATTTGGTCAATGCACCAGGGAACTTTCCCTAATCTTTTTGAGTGATAGGTGGCGCTTGATGGTGGTTAGTAGTACTTCGGGATTTCCAAGATGGGTGAGGATAGGAGAGCACAGCAGAGTGGAAATCCGCAGAATAATGAAATATCACAAACAGACTCTGTCAGAGAGAATGGTACTCTTACACAGTTGGAGGAAAGAGGTTTGGAAACTCCTGTGTTGCTGGAAATACTGAATTGTGATGAGCCCAGAAGCTGATGAGGGAGTAAGCTGGAATGTGGTGAATGGTGTTCAGGGAGAGTTAGTAGAGGAGGGTGCTGCTAGATTAATCTGGAAGAGGAAGTGGGTTACCAGAAGGTTCTGATAGCAGTTTGGGGGTATATTTGGCCATTGGAGTAGCTGGTTTTAAAAACATGACCCTAGAACAGGATATTGTTGGGAACAGTAAAAAGAAAGAAAAGACTTTTACATGTGCAGAAATGGTTAAAAAAAAAAAAAAAAAAAAAAAAAGGAAAGAAAGTTGCTGTGACCTGAAGCTGAATGAATGGAAGGTGAGAAGACAGCTGATGAGAATTGAAACAAAGAACAGTTATATTAATAACACATGAAGTTGCGAACAGTATTTTACTTTTGGAACAGAAGACTTTTGGGAAGTTACTTTTGAAACTTTTACTTTGAAAAAACTTATGAATGACGCTGAGGAAGAAGCTAATGAGTATATTTTTCAGAATTCGGTGCTGCAGTTAAAGAAGAAAATAAATATGCTATTCATAACATCTGACAGAAGAAATTGTCTTTTTCTGTTTGTAATAAGGTGCATGAGATTAAAGAAGTATGGTGGGAGGTATGCGAGACACTGGTAGCCCATGAGGGAAAAATACAGGAATATTTCAAATGCTTCAACTGAATGGGAAACTGCGAAGAGTGAGATATTGGGGTCAGCCTAAAGCATGTTTTTTGTGGAGATTGAGGACTTGCTGAAGGCTGTAATAAACGTGGTCATTACGGGCAAACTGACATGCCACAAAAATTGTTGACAAGTGTAGAAAATTAATTTTGATATTTTTGTTTAACCATCCTTTACTAGGAAATGAAATGTTAAAGAAGAGAATATTTCAGAAGAAAAAAAATCTGACAAATGAAGATATTGATGGAAAGAATGTTATAGAAGAAAATGTATCTTTGCTGTCCATAATTGACTATTTGTCTGTGTAGAGTTTCCTCAGTTTGTTCATGTTTTTTCCACTTATGAAGCTAATTTCTTGGAGAGCCTTTTTTTTTTTTACATCACTCTGTGTGTTTTGCTAGCACTGAGTTTAACATCAGGATAGGTAGTGATACCAGTCCCTGTGCCAGATGCATCCTTCCTACCACTTTAAGATTGCTTAAGCATTCTTCAAAGGATGACAGTCAGCAACTGACCTGTTGTCGGAAGAGTTCTTGTACAGATTCCACTGTTATGGTACCAGGCATCTTGGGTCTTTGGTGAAATATTGTTGCTGATTTGTCTGCCTTTAACTAGATGGGGCATAATGGACAGAAGCACTTTTTTTTTTCTTTTGTCTATTCATTCTGCTTTTCATGTTTGTCTGTTAGTATTCATAGACATGCAGTGGATGGAAGTATGTTTCACTTTACTGGCTCGGCTACACTAGGTGAGTTCTCAAAACCTATCTGAGGCGTTCAATGAACATAATACTTTAATTTGTCATTTGTGGGTGACAATGTTGCTGCAGTTAGCTGGTTAGCATTGCTAATTAACAGCACCTAGATGTTCAGTTATCTGCTTGGATGCTTTCTGTGTGGAATCTGCACATTCTACCCTGTATTTTTGGTTATTGTCTAGTAGTCCTGTTGACTCTTCCATCCCAAATATATGCCATTGGTGAACTGGTAATCCTTTAAAGTGTGTGTGTCTGTCTCCCATTATGGGTTAGTACTTCATTCAGGATGTGTTTCACTTCCTTGCCCATGTTAAGTGGACTCTACCATCTCCAAACCTGTACTAGATTGTGGGTAATTATTGAAGTTGTGATAAGTTGTCTGTCTCGCCTTCATTCTTACTGGTTGGGTTCGGAGCCGATCCAAGGCTCTGACTAGGCCATCTTCTAAAGCTCGAGAGCTATTTACTGGCTCGAGGCCTCCCCATATCCCACAATGCCTGGCGCTAGATCCCCAGATCTCATTTGCCGCTTCTGCTGCGAGGTTGCTTTTGCTGGCTCAGGTCATATTTTTGTCTTTTGATAGGTTTTATATAAAAAAAATTTCATATAAATAGTTAGCATTTAGTTCTTATTATAGTAGTTTAGTACTTTTTATCTCTGTGTAGTTTTAGATCTATCCCATCCCCTTAGAAAACTCGTTTTTACTGTTAGAGCCCCCCCCCCCTCTTTTTCTCTCTTCAAGGTAGCCGTTTTAGTTAGAGGCTAACCCTTGTTCTCTAAAATATCTTTTGTAGTGTTTTCAGGTAGAAATAGTTGTAGTACTTTACTTTTTATAGTATATATATTATCGTTATTGTGTTTGTGTTGTTAAGGTGTGGTATACTTGTTACCTACTGTTGGCCTTTTTTTCCTGCGATTTTTTTTTTTTTTTTTTTTTTTTTTTTTTTTTACAGGATGTCCAAAGATACTAAGGTATCGAGATTCAAGAAGTGTGACTCATGCTGTCAGAAAATGTCTGACAGATGGTCACACTTCTTGTGTCTACTGCTTGGGTGCCCTACACCTGCAGGACTCTTGTTTGGTGTGTCACGCCTTTAGTCCAAGAGTCCTGCAGGAGCGTAGGAATAAGTTAATTCTTAGAGGATTACCAAAACCTGAAGGGTCACCTGCTAAGACTCAGCCAGGGAAACCTTCCAAGCCATCGAAGCCGTCGACTCCCTGCTCGGAGCCGTCGTCGGGTGTGGCATCTGCTTCGACTTCGGTTCCAGCAGGAACCGAAGTACCTGCCTCTCAGTCTGCTCCGATCCTGGTGTCGGAACCTTCAGGGAGCCGAAAGCGTTCTAGGCCCCCATCTCTAGAGTCGATTCGCTTGGCTCCGGGGTCGCCACTGTTAGAGTCGGAGCGAAGTCACCGATCTCTCTCCTCGATCTTCGAGACTGTCTGACCATGACTTGGAGAGAGTGGTGAGCAGACTTCGGAAATCGCAGGCCCTGGCTAAAATGCTATCCAGCCCCCCTCATCAGGGTTCGGCTCTGCCCGTCTCTACAGTAGTTCCTCCTTCGACTCACCCCTTGAGTTCGGAGCCGGAGCTGGTTGGGGTTTGGATCGTGGAACCGTCGGCGCCGATACCTACCCTTTCGGTTCCTTTGGCTCCGATCACTTCCATGGCGCCGTCCTTGGAGGGATCTGGGCACAGAGACTCCCTCATCTGTTCCGAGGGGGCTAGTGGCATCGGACCCTTGTCCGACCCCGTTCTCCCTCTCGGAGCTTCGGCGCAGGTGAGCTCAGCTCCTACATTGGCCTTGGAGCCATCCCTCTCTGTGCCGGGGAGGTTTCCGGTCTCTTTGGAGCCTGAGCCTTCTTTTCTGCCGGGAAGGGGTGCCTTAGAGGTCATGAGGAGTGTGATGGTCCCTCAGTCAGCCCCACGATCAGCCTCTTCGGCTCCTCCCCCCATGGTGCCTGCGTCTACCTCTGCCCCTCCTCCAGACCCCAAGCGAGGAGAACAAGCGCTCCAGGTCGCCCCAGTGGGTGCGTCCTCCTCTTCTGAGGCCTCCCCTGATCATCCAGAGGAGCCCCCTCGAAAGAGGGAAATGTAAGAGGAAGCATGTTGACTCCCCTGAGTCTGTCACTTCGGATACCGACTTGGAGGATTCGGAAGGGTCCCCGAGGTCCCCATCTGAAGAAGTCTCCTTCTCAGACATCCTTGAGAACTGGACTACCCTTAACCCTTCTGAGGATGAGTCTGTATATCTGGGCGCGTTTGGTTTTCGCCCCTCCACCTCCTGGGTATCTCCGCCTTTCGATCCACTGATGGCAGTGGTGGCTCGAAAGGCGTGGTCAGCCCCAGACACAGTGGAACCAACTCCCCGAAGGCCCACGAAATTCATCACAGCACCACAAGACAAGCAATTTTTGACAAAGGGTGTCCCTATTGATGCTATTGTGGTAGCAGTGGCCACAAAAAGAGTTGGCTGAGACTTCGTTTGTCCATCCCCCTAATAAGGAGTCTAGGATGATGGACAGATACGGGAAGTGGATGTTTTCCTCAGCGACCTTTTCCATGTGGTCGCTGAAGTATTTGTGCCATTTTACATGCCTTCAAAGGAATCTCCTTAAGGAGCTAGGAGATGCCCTTCAAGATCCATCAGCTGCGGGGGCCCAGGATAAGATTACCTCCCAGCTGGTGACTCAATTCGATAGTGAACTCCTCCATGCGGCTCATTTCTTATGCGGCCGATGGGGCGAGTAGAGCCGCAGGCACAGGTTTGGCCTTGAAGGAACACTTGGATGCGGTTATGTAACTTTGCAGACCCCTTTAAGGCATCTTTCACCAATACCCCTTTTGATGGTTCTGCTCTTTATGGACCACAGGTGAAGGATACCCTTACCAGGTGTGAGCAGGAAGGCAAGACACTCTCTGCTGTGGGAGTCCGTTTTTCCACTCCTTCTAGACCATACCCCAAAGGTCAGAAAAGTGGCAAAATGTGGTTTCGGAAACCCCAGGGAGCCGTGCCTGACACACGTGGTGAGTTTTCCTCCAGGGGCAGAGGAGAGAACAACAATAGACGCCGCCCTCCAGGCAGAGGAGGCCCGCAAAATCAGGGCAGCAGAGATTCCTTCTCTGACAAGCCCTTCCAGCATCCCTGAGGGGCTGCCCAGCTGCCTGCCTTCGGAGGCAGTTGGGGAAAGATTATCGCTCTACCCAAAAGCCTGGCAAGACAACTCGAGACAGATGGGTACAGTCTATCATATCCGGAGGTTACAGAATTCCCGTCGTTCATACCCCCTTAAGGTCAAACAAATACCTTCTAGATGTTCCACCCAGTCTAAGGGAACGAGCAGTCCAAGAGATCTCAAAACTGCTACAAAAAAGAGCCATCCAACGAGTCCCAGCAGACCAACAAGAATCCGGAATTTACTCAAGGTTCTTTTTGGTACCAAAAAAGACAGGGGACTGGAGACCCATTTTGGATCTCAGCAGACTAAACAGGTCTGTACAAAGAACGAAGTTCCGGATGGTCACGCTTCGGTCCATTCTACCCTTTTTGGCTCAGGACAATTGGATGTGCTCCATAGATGTTCAAGATGCGTACTACCATATCAAAATGGACAGGCACTCCAGAAGAATCCTCTGCTTCCGGCTGGGAGCCAGTCATAATCAGTTCCGAGCTCTGCACTTTGGTCTCACCACAGCCCCCAGGGTGTTCACCAAATGTATGGCAGTAGTTACCTCTCACCTGAGATGGCAAGGATTCCAGGTGTTTCCCTATCTAGACGACTGGCTCCTTACTACTACCACCAGACATCAGCTGCTACGAGCCAGTAACTACACCATCCAAACTTGCTCCAAGCCAGGTATCACAATAAATTTCGAAAATTCTGCATTGTCATCTTGTCAGTCTATAACCTTTATAGGCGCAAGTTTAAGTACAAAAGACATGTCAGCGAGACTTCCGTTACACAGAGTATTAGATATTCGCCGACATGTACAGGTGTTATTAGGATGCAAGAAAATTCAGACCAGATTCGTCCTAAAGACATTGGGCCTCATGGCAGCAGCGATCATACTAGTCCCCCTGGCTCGTTTTCATATGAGGATTCTTCAGTGGTTGCTTTTCACCCAGTGGTAATTTCTACAGCTTCCAATGTCTCACATGATTATGATTACACAGACCTGCAAAGACCAGCTTGCTTGGTGGATGGTTTCCCCGTCAGTACCCCAGGGCAGACCATTTGTTCTTCCTCCTCTAGTAGCCACGGTGACCACGGATGCCTCCCTGATTGGGTGGGGGGCGGCACTTTCAGGGCAGGACAGTCCAAGGCACTTGGCAACCCCACGAGTACCATCTGCATATCAATGTCTTGGGGATGAGAGCTGTGCTTTTAGCATTGCAAACTCTTCAGAACTCTCTTCCCACCAGGACCATTGCAATTCAGACAGACAATATGTCGGTAGTGTGGTACATCAATAAGCAGGGCGGAACCAAGTCCTACCCCCTATGTCGAGAAGCACTCAGACTCTGGCATTGGGCGATCTCTTCCCAGCGGTTTCTGATAGCAACACCCATCCCTGGGAAGTCCAACGTTATAGCGGACATGCGGAGCAGAGCAATTCTCATGCTTCACGAGTGGTCTCTCAATCAGACAGTGGCAGACCAAATCTTCCACAAATGGGGTCAGCCTTGCTGCGACCTTTCCGCCACCCCCTTCAACAGCAAGTGCGACAGTTTATTTTCTCTCCTCCCTCTTCCCGGATACCCTCCCAGAGACGTTCTAATCCACGATTGACCTCAGGGACTTCTTTATGCATTCCCTCCATTTTCCCTGATTCCCAAACTAATACAGAAAGCTACCGAGCTGGGATGCAAGATGATCCTCATTGCCCCCTACTGGCCTCGACAAATTTGGTTTCCGCTCCTGCATCATCACCTCCTGGACAGCCCTGGACCCATTACCAGACCTCCTGATCCATCAGTCGGGCGGGCTGCACCAATCCCTGCAGTCTCTCAACCTCACTGCTTGGTTGCTCCACTTCTAACCTTGGCCAGGCTTCCGGACATTTCCCAATCGGTGCGTGAAATCATCTTATCTTCGCACAAATCTACCACCAGAAAAATTTATGCTAGTAAGTGGAAACGTTTCTCTTGCTGGGCAGAGTCTAAAAACATAGATCCCTTTTCAGCCCCGGTCCGCCACATTTTAGATTTCTTAGCGGAACTTTTTCAGGCCGGGTCCTCTTCTGCCACCATTAGAGTTCAGTTAGCCGCAATTTCAAATTTTCATACAGGCCTATTTGAAACTAGTATGTCCCATAAGCTTTGCAAAGCTTTTCTCAAAGGGACTACTTTGCTCAGGCCCCCAGTAAGAGATCCCCCGCCTCCGTAGGATCTTAATTTGATCTTGGCTTCCCTAATATTGCCCCCCCCTTGAACCAGAAGCTTCATTTATTTTTATTTATTTTTATTTTATTTTACATTTGTTAACCGGGCTAGTCTGGCTGGATATATGTCCATTTTCAGTAGAGGCCCGGGGAGAAAAGCTCCAAGCATGAACAGTGACAGTTAACAATGTATAAAAACATAAAGGATTACAGTACAGACTAGTATTAGTCTAAAAGGAGTAATAATAATACATTTTTAAACTATAGCAGATTTAGTAGAAATTCTACTAAATAATTATACAAAACACAGTAGAAGGTATGAGCAAGTCTCAGGTAGGGAAGAGAAACACAAGTGTTATTCTTATAATTCAAAGAAAGAGTAGTAACTAGATGTTCATCGTGCATACAGCTGCAGTCATAACAGATGGGTTCTCCTGCCGTCAGGCGGGTCCTCGGTCGGCCAAATTCCAAAGTCTAGGTCCGGCGTCGGTTGTCGTCGCTTCTTCCCTGACGTCAGTGCGATGGGTATAAAGGAACCAGCCAACGCCATTTTCTTCAGTCTTTCTTGCCGCGCGGTGCCCGAAGCAGAAGCAGTTTGCAAGTGCTGGTCAGCCAGCTCCTGAGATTACGAATATTTTTCAACCGAAGTCTTCTTGAAAGCTAAGTACCGCTAGAAACTTTTCTTGCCTCAGACCGATGTCAGACAAAGTTAATAATTGCATTTCATGTGGGAAGCAAATACCGCATAAGGATTTTCATTCCCTCTGCATTCCTTGCTTAGGCCCAGACCATGACGTCTCGGTCTGTCGTTTTTGTGCTACATTCAACAAACACACCATTAAGCGTCGGGCGGAGTTCGCCCAGCACTATTTTGGCAGAAAATTTAACTGTATTATGTAGTCGGATACTCGACTCCACTTTTGCCTAAAAAACGCAAAGATAAGGACCAACACACGAGGTCTGCGGCCTCTACCGACACCACGCCAAGGCCCGACTACAGGTGGTCCAGTTCTCAGCGAGGCGCCTACGCAGCCCCTGCCTACCGATGACACTTCATTAGCGGTGTCTTCTGTGCCCGAGGTCGCAGGCTCCTCTGCCCACACCCCGACTACAGATACCGAAGCCACTCTTGGTGGTGAAACTCAAAATGTAGACAGGTCTGCCTCCTATCAGGGTGTCTTCAGACCTTCCTCTTCTTTTTCCATCAAGGCGCTCACCAAGTCTAAAGCAGCCATGCATTCTAAGAGACCAGCTACACAGGGCCCTTCTCCAGGCCCCATGCCTAAAAAACAGATGCTTAAAATGGCTGAGGATTTAATTACTCTTATCAGGGGTTCTCACCCCCCCCCCCGGACAAAAGGCCCAGAGTGGAGGAAGAATCCCCCTCCTCTGACCAGGCCTCCATTATTTCAGAGCACTTGGATGAACAGGAACATTTTTACTCCACTTTTGAAGATTCTGATGCAGAGGAGTCCATTCCCTCTGTCTCCCCTCCAGAGGATTACTCATTTGGGGAAACCTTGCATACCTTAAGGGAGCACTTCCACTGGGAAGGTCAAGAGTATTCAGATTCCAAGAAAAGGCTTAGGGATTTTCTCTTGCTCCCTCAGCACAGGCCTCTGGCTATACCTCCTGTCTTAGACATACTAGATGATGTGTATTCAGAGGCCTGCCTTAACCCGGATTCTTTACCTCCAGCCCCATTCAAACCTGACTGGTACTACCGGGTTCCTGACTCGCACCAATTTCTATACAAAAGCCATGCGGCTGACCCAGAAACCATCTCACAGGGCCCCAAGGGAATTAAGGCCTCAACTGCTAAAAATCCTTTACCTTCCAAGAGAGATTCCAGATCTTTAGAAAGGTGGGGAAAAAAGGTATACACCTTGGCCACCTTAACCATGAGGGAATTAAACTGCCAGTTCCATATGTTAAAGTACCAACAGTTTCTGTTATCACAGTTGAGAAGCAAAATGTCACAACCTGAACAACCAGACTTGAAGGAGTTGCAGGATTTGATGCATAGTGCAGAACAAGTGGGTAAACATACCTTGCAATGTGGTTTTGATGCTCTAGAGGCCTCATGTAGAGCTGCTGTTACAGGATCAGTCATATGTAGACATGCCTGGCTCAAGGAGCAAACCTTACCAGATCATGTCAAAGCTAAAATTACTAGATGCCCCTCTACAAAAGGATGTATTATTTGGTGTTAAAACTGAGGAGGTATTAAAGAAAATGGAGGAAAAGGCTAAATCAATGCAAACAGTGAAAGATTTTCTACAGGTACAACCTCCACGTTTCAGTAGAAATTGGCCCTCCAAAAATTGGTTCTTTCCAACCACGGACAGACCCCAAAGAGGTGGATACAGACGCCCGAGGGGCAGAGGGCAATCTCAAGGATCGTTTAGAGGCAGACAATGGCAAGCTCCTACACAGAGGTAGTGAGGATAGTTCGCAGCCATTCAGAAAGCAAGCCCAATGACTTTCCCCTTTGCATGCCAAGCAAGGCTCAAATGGCAGCACCCTTAGGCGGAAAACTGGCATTATTTTCGAAAAATTGGCATATTGTCACAAAAGACAAATGGATCCTGGACATTATAAACAGAGGCTACAGATTCCATTTTCACACCCTTCCAAAAATGAGAGGCCTGCCAAACCTGCCACACAATCAAAGGGCAGAGGCACAAAGACAAATTTCAGATTTCATGGACATGAAAGCTATTCAAGAGGTACCTACTCAAGAACAAGGTCAAGGTTTTTATTCCAGACTATTCCTGGTACCAAGGAAGGGAAAAGATTGGAGACCTATTTTGGACCTATCCATCCTAAACACATTTTTACTCGTGCCAAAAATTCAAGATGCTCACATTACAGCAGCTTCTTCCCATGCTGGGCAAGGAGTCTTGGCTGGTAACATTGGACATCAAGGAGGCATACCTGCATGTCCCAATCAGACAAAATTGCAGAAGATACCTCAGATTTCTTGCAGGTTCAACCCATTATCAATTCTCTGCATTGCCCTTTGGCTTATCTACTGCGCCCAGAGTATTCACGAAATGCCTGGCATTAGTAATTGCCTACTGCAGACTTCAAGGGATAAAATATACCCATATTTGGATGACTGCCTGATCCAAGCGGACAGCAAGCACATACTTCTGAAACATCTGGCTTTTGTAATAATGTTGTTGAATTCTCTGGGATACGCAGTCAACAAAAAGAAATCAAGGCTAATACCCTCTCAGAAAATAATTTTCCTGGGTGCCAACTTGGACACAAACACTCAGATGGCCTACCTCACGCCAGAGAAACGGGGACAACTAACTCAATACTTCGGAAAACTAGCAAATTTCACCAGGCTGACTGCAAGGAAAATCCTGCAGGCTCTGGGATTCATGGCATCTTGCATCCTACTAATCCCATGTGCAAAGCTGCATATGAGGAAATTTCAGTGGTACCTGAAAAACCTATGGTCTCAACACAGCCACAGTTTGTAAACAATCTTACCACTAATTCCATGTCTTCAAAAGGAATTTCTGTGGTGGGCTCAAGCATGCCAAACAAACACAGGTCTCCCATTCTGCAAGCCTTAAGCAAATCAAGTCATCACAAGACGCCTCGGACTACGCCTGGGGGGCGCACATGACAGATCGGTGCATTCAGGGCAAATGGTCCCAAAAAGAAAAGCACCTTCACATCAATCAAAAGGAAATGCTAGCAGTAATAAGTGCTATTATAGCTTTCAAAGACCTTCTGCATCCAGGTCAACTATTGATAAGGACAGACAACACCACAGTAATGTGGTACATAAACAAACAGGGAGGAACCCATTCATACCCCCTATGCAGGCTGGCCATGTCACTTTGGAACATGGCTCTGGAATTACAAATCGAACTTCAAGCACAGTACTTGCCAGGCAAGGAAAACACGCTGGCAGACAACCTAAGCAGAAGTATGACAGATCCACACAAATGGAAGTTGCATCCTCAAGTTTTTAGAGATAATACAAGCATGGGGAAGGCCAGACATAGATCTCTTTGCCTCCCACAAAAATCACCAATTGACAAAATTCTGCTCAAGGACTTTTCATCCACAGGCCTGGAGAGTGGACACTCTCTCTTTCAGTTGGACAACAATGACAGTTTATGCCTTTCCGCCTCTTCCTCTGCTGCCCAAAGTTCTATTAAAAACCAGAGCAGACAGACCAAAGATGATTCTCATTGCTCCAGACTGGCCAAGACAGCACTGGTATTCACTCCTGAGGAGCCTGACACATTCTCCACCATGGACCCTGCCTCTAATGCCTCTTCCGACTCAGCACAGCTTCAAAACTCTTCGCAGTCAGCTGAAAACACTCAATCTGGCCGCATGGAAGATTCCTTAACATCACAACAGACCCTACTCTCCAAGGAGGAGCTGGATGTCATTTTGGAGGGCAAAAGGCCGTCTACTAGAAAAGCTTACTCCACAAAATGGAAACTGTTTTGTGCCTGGAATGAGAAAAAGGGCCAGAATCCTGGAAAACTGAATTTACCTCAAATATTACAGTATCTAGCTGAGCTGCTAAGCAGTGGACTTTCATTTTCTTCCATCAAAATCCATGCCTCAGCCATTTCTGCAGAATACAACACTGATCCACCTTTATTCTCTCACCCCCTCTTAAGACAGTTCCTCAGAGGGGCGAAGAACATAAAACCCCCAAGGAAACAACCAATACATGCTTGGGACCTCAATTTCATTCTAGAAAAGCTGACCTTGCCTCCGTTTGAGCCAGCTGCCTCAACAGATTTGCAATATTTGTCCTGGAAAACAGCTTTCCTTCTGGCTATCACCTCAGCTCGCAGGGTATCGGAACTACAAGCCCTCATGGCTGTGCAACCTTTTATAATCTTCCATCAGGACAGAGTTTCCTTAAGAACCAACCATTCCTTTATGCCAAAGGTGGTATCCAGGGTAGCTTTGTATCAGGCTATCCACTTACCGACCTTTTACCCTAATCCTCAAAACAAAGGGGAGAGACTACTGCATTCCTTGGACATCCACAGACAGCTCCGTTATTATTTGGACAGAACAAAGCCTTTCAGAAAAACAGAACAGCTCTTTCTGTCCTATGCTGTAGGAGCTCAAGGGAAGCCAATTTCCAAACAGACAATCTCAAAATGGATAGCCCACTGCATACGCTTTTGTTACTCTTTTCATGGTAAAACTGTACCTGCAGGCATCAGATCTCACTCCACAAGGGCCACAGCTACCTCTGCAGCTTTCCTCAGAGGAGTTCCTACCAAAGATATTTTGGAAGCAGCCACTTGGAGTTCTGTGCATACCTTCTCCAAGCACTACCACCTACCATTATACTCCAAAACTAGAGCAGGCTTTGCCACTGCAGTCTTGCAGGGCATCCTGGCACCTCCTAGTTCCACCTAGTGCCTCCCACCCTTTTCTTAGCTTTGGGATTCTACCCATCTGCTATGACTGCAGCTTGTATGCACGATGAACATAGTACAGTTTTGTACCTACCATAAATGTAGATGTTCGAGTGCTAATACAGCTGCAGTCCAGGTTTCCCTCCCTCCTTCCCCTCTTGGGACAGGCCTATTGGGGAACACCTCCTCATACAACCTGATTGGGGTATTCATTTATGGTGCATTTGCTTGCAACTACTGTAGTTTGATTATATTGCATTGCTTTATTATATAAATTTATGTATTGCCTTCCTTCTGGGGGCACCTGACATCTGGGGCAAGAAAAACTGAAGAAAATGGCGTCGGCTGGTTCCTTTATACCCCTGTCGCACTGACGTCAGGGAAGAAGCGACGACAACCGACGCCGGACCTAGACTTTGGAATTCGGCCGACCGAGGACCCACCTGACGGCAGGAGAACCCATCTGTTATGACTGCAGCTGTATTAGCACTCTAACATCTACATTTATGGTAGGTACAAAACTGTACTTTTTGGAGACTTGGGTTAAAGGAGTAGGGAATGGGGTAAGTGAAAAAGTAAAGAAAAATATCAGTCTGGGTTAGTGCATGGACAAAGCCAATGAGTTTTTAGATGCTCTTTAAGATGTTTTTTTAAAAAGAGAAGTAGAAGCAAGGGTAGATAATTCTGGGGGAAGCTGGTTCCAGATTTTTCCTGCCGTGTTTGAGAATAGTGAATCCCCAGCTTTGTTATTAGCTTTATTTGAGGAAACTAGAAGCTTATGAGCGGAGTGTGGATAGATTTATATAGGGTGTAATTAGATTGGTGAGGATAGGGGTGTTAGGGTGGTATAGGATCGTTTGATTAATAAGTAATTGTTGACAGAGTATATGTTTTTTCAATTCCAGCCATCCTAGTTGTTTGAGGTTAAGGCAGTGGTCAGTTTTAAAGGGGGAGCTTGTGATGAAACTAGCTATGCTATTATAACAGGTGGAGAGTTTAGAGAGGTTGTTTTTGGAAAGGTTAGTATATATAACACAGGGTTTATTATTGAAATGTCGAACGGCACTACGTCGACTGTACTATAGTCAAACACGGAAGTTAGAAAATAGTAATGACGTCAAAAAAACAATCTAGGAATGGTTTTAACATGGGTTGAGGTAGGTGTTCAGTATTATTCAGAACTACAAACATCTCCCCTACCTCGACCCATGTTAAAACACAGTCCTAGATTGTTTTTTTGTCGTCGACATTACTATTTTCGAACTTCCGTGTTCGACTATAGTACAGTCGATGTAGTGCCGTTCGACATTTCAATAGTAAACCATAACACAGGCATAGAAAAGGGTAGAAATGAGGTGGGTTTGGGCAATAGTTTTTCTTGCAGAAGGGCTAAGGAAGGGTTTGATTCTATAGAGGGTGCCAAGTTTTTGTTAACCGACTTTATGGTGAAGTTGATGTGTTCATCATAGCTGAGACAATTATCAATTGTTACACCTAGTAGGCGGGTTGTAGTATCTGGGGTAATGTTGGTACCATTGTTAGAGGTTATAGAGAAGAAAGGAGTGGGTTTGGGATTTAGGAGGAGGCAGTGTTGCATAAGCCAGTTTTCAACATTTTGAAAAACAGTTTGGGTAAGGGAGTGGATAGTGGCTATATTTTTAGCTGTACAGATTAAGGTGGAGTTGTCAGCGTATTGAATGCAGGTGGCTTGAGGGTATGTTCATGTGTAGATTGTTAATAAATAAAGAAAAGAGTAGGGGACCTAGGATAGAGCCCTGGGGGGTACTCCAATATTAACTGGTAGTAGAAAAGACAAGTTGTTCTGCCAAAGTACTGCTTGCTGTTTATTTTGCAGATAAGACCTAAACCATTGTATAGCTTGAGGGTTGAGAGAATGGGCATTTAGTTTGTCTAGTAGTAAGTTATGGATAACTATATCGAAGGCTTTCGACGGGTTAATAGTGCAGTGGAAAGAGAGTTATTGTTACGACTTTTATATATAGAGTCAGTAAAGGATAAGAGGGCAGTCGATGTGCTATGGAATGGTCTAAAGCCGTGTTGGCAAGTTTGCAAGTAGGTTATTTTGTAGTAAGTGATTAAGTAATTATTTGTGAACACACTTTTCCATGATCATAGCTTAAGGGGAGAGTAAAGCAATAGGGCGATAGTTTGAAAGCTCATTAGAAGGACCACCTTTGTGTAGAGGGATGATGTGGGATATCTTCCATAGAGCAGGGATTTTGCCTTCTGAGATAGTTCTGTTAATGAGGATAGAGATTGGATAGGCTATGGCTTTTGCGGCTATTTGTAGGAATTCAGATGGGAGACGGTCAGCAGAAGGGGTGCAAGGTTTCGGTTTTTGAAGTAGCTTAAAGTTTCTTTCTTGTGGCAATTACCTCAGCCAGAAGAGTTTCCGAAGTCCAGGCCCTTTGTGTTCGCCCTCCTTATTTAGTTTTCCATAATGACAGAGTTTTGCTCAGGACTAATCCCTCCTTCCTTCCTAAGGTACCTTCTGAGAGTAATCTGAATCAGTCCATTGATCTTCCGGTCTTCTTCCCAAATTATTCCAACAAAGCTGAACATAAATTACATCAGTTGGATGTTCATAGACAATTGCGTTTGTACTTGCATAGGACTAAACAAATTAGAAAATCAGATCAGCTCTACTTGTCCTATGTTGAAGGTAAACAAGGTCTACCACTGTCTAAAGTAACTCTATCTAGGTGGTTGACTTCTATTATTACTTTGATATATCAATTGAGGAACAAACAGCTCCCTGCTAAACCAAAAGGCCACTCTACTAGGGGTTTAGCTACTTCTGTAGCTTTTCAGGCAAGATTACCAATGGAAGCCATTTGTGCGGCAGCTACATGGGCCACTCCCCATACATTTATTTTTCATTATAAGTTGGATGTGGCCTCTAGGAGCAGAGCTGATTTTGGTTCCACTGTGCTGAAGAGTCTGTTCCGATGAGCCACCCAGAACTGAGATGCTAGGGACGCTGTCCAACCAGCAAGAATGAAGGTGAGAAGACTACAACTAACATGGAACGTTATGGTAGGTACATAACTTCTTATTCTTTTCTATCCTGGAAGCAACATTCCCTTCAGAGTTTTTGATGAAAATTGACTCCAGGTAGTGGTGCTTCATTTCAGAAATTGAGTAGTGGAAACAAAACTAAAGTAGTGATAGGTGCGTAATGTCTGTTTTATTTTGGCATATTTGATACCATTTTGTTTCCAGTCTGTGTCTTAGTTTTTCTACTTTGGCTACTTCTCATGTTTTTTTTTTTTTTTTTTTTGCCTGTTCTGTTTTAGATGCCCCAAGGAAGTATATGCTCATGTAACTACAGTTATAAATATTTGCCTTAAGTACTTGACTTATGACCCAAATTACAATTATGATGATGAAGATGAAGACGAAAATGCAATGGATGCTGAAGGGGTGGATGATGAAGATCAAGGTAAGACTTCTTGAAATTATAGAGCAAGCGGGATTGGTTTGTGCCTCATCAAGAAGAAAAGAATGGTGTAATTCATTACCAGTTTTGTCTTAGAATTATGGATGTGCCAAATCTGCACCTCCTTCAGCAAGCCTTGTACTGTTCTTTTTTATAGTTAATTTTATTTATTAAATTACTTTCTTTGTCTTAATGTGCTCTACAGTGCTCACTGCACTTGTTACAGTACCTTAGACCGAAATATTTTGGGTGGAAGAAAAAAGTGTTTACACTTCTAGAGAGTCACATTGAAGTTTGAGACATATCATGCATGTGGTAGCAGAGCCATTTACATGCCTGAGATTGTGTATTCTTGAGCATCTCCAAAGTGTAAAAATATGGCTACCTATTGAAATGCTGGTACTCAAAATGCACAGACAAGGACAGGAAGACATTAGGGTCCATTGGCAAAAAAGTTTACAATTCTGCTACCTTGGGCTTTAGGGCAGTAAATTACCAGTCACATATGTCCAAGTTTGCCCTGGACTTTTTGGCTCAGGTCATTAAGCTTTTGACAGAGCTCCCTGACTCACCTGCAAAGGCTCAGATATCTAGCTTCATCTCATTGTTTTCTCAAGTCACAAGACTTACAATTAGATGCAGCTATGATGCTGCAGAAGCCTCTTCCAGGTCTGCAGCCTCTGCCTCAGTCCTAAGGAGAGGCTCATGGTTAAGACTACAGCCCTTATCTGATGATACTAGGGCCAAACTCTTGAACGCTCCCCTGGATAACTTTGTCCTTTTTGGTGCTAAAGTGGCTGAGCTGTTCAAGACCCATCAACAAAAGGGGGAAAACTCCAGGATCTCAAACACTAGCTTGTCTCTGCTATCCCCAAATTTCATAGAAACTGCCTCACCAAAACCCATTTCATTAGAAAACACACTGCTCCAACCCCCTCATTCTAGGAGCAGAAAGAGCACCAAGAAGCAACAGACCCATTCCAAGCCTGCTCAGGCACCTCAGTTTCAAGACAGGTAGTCTGTGACTACCTGCCTTTGCTCTCCATACCTCAGAAGTCCATTCCCCTGTCCCTAAGGCTCTCTCGCTGTCTTTCAGTTTGTTGAAGCATTACCTCAGACAAGTGGGTCTTGTCCATTATAGAAAAGGGTTATTACATGATGTGAATCATCATCCTCCTTGGAGAGGCATCCTACAGCCACCCATAGACCAGCTCCCTCTGTTTCAGCCATAGAGACCCTTCTTTCTCAAGGAACCATACAACCCGTTTCCCTGGCAGAGCAGTGAAATGGCTTTTACTACAGACTCTTCATTGTTCACCCTTCCTTAGAACTAGGGAGACCTGTCCTGGATCTCTCCCACCTCAACCTTTTCTTTCAAGTACCCACCTTCTGTATGCTTGCTCTACAGACCCGCCTTCCCTTGGTAATGCCCCAGGGATTTCTAGCCACTCTGGACATAAAGGATGCCTACTCATACATCCTGATAAGGCCGAACTACAGGAAATATGTTTTTTCCATGGGTTCCTCACATTTTCAGTTCTCTGCTTTGCCCTTTAGACTCGCTACAGCTTCAAGGGTATTCACCTAGTGTTTGGCTCCAGTTATTGCTTATTGCAGAGTTCAAGGGAATCCTATCTTTCCATACCTGGATGGACCTACTGGTACAGGCAGAATGTTCCAGATCCCCCTACACCACCAACTTCACAAAGTTATTGCATTCCTGCTGGCACTGGGATTCAACATGAGTTGCACCAAGTCCAGCCTGAATCCCTCCAGGACCATGTTTTTCTGGGGTGGAGAATAAGGACAGATGTCATGAGAGCATTTCTTCCATCCCAAAAGGTGGAAAACCTATAGTACCTGTTCTCTGTCTTCCACGCCACTGCTATGACAGCCACTCAATATCTCCGATTACTAGGTCATATGGCTTCAACTATCTCAGTGCTGCCATTGGCAGGACTCCACATGAGAAAATTGTATTGGTACCTGAGGTCAGTATGGACCCAACATTCACACCCCTTGGACTTCAACATTCCCTTCCTTCCCTGCCTGAGGAAGGAGATCCTGTCGTGGTTGTAGCAAGTCACACTCAACTCAAGATTCCCCCTTACAACCCCTTCCCCCCAGTTCAGGAGATGTACACAGATGCCTCGGATCTGGGCTGGGGAGCTGTTTTAGGCAGCCCGAGAGTGCAAGATACCTGGTCAGACACCTTCAGGTAGGACCTCATCAACATCAGGGAAATGAGCAGTCTTATTTGCCTAGAGAGCTTTTCTACGTATCTTAAAACAAGGACCCCTGAAATTGTTCTTAGACAACACTACAGTTCTATGGTATGTGAACAAACGGGGGGGGGGTGAAAATTCCTACTTGCAATGCAGACTTGCACTCTAAGCCTGCAAATTGGCAGCCCAACAGGGAGTCTCCCTGCAGGCAGTTTTTATCTCTTCAGCACAGAACACACGGGCAGAAATTCTGAGCAGGTCCATGTCACAGTCCCATGAATGGATGCTTCACAGGGATGTGTTCCTGGACATTGTTTACGAGTGGGGTACACCACAAATAGATTTGTTTGCCTCCCCTCTGAACAGACAACTACCACTATTTTGCACCAGGCTACCCAGTCCACTAGTGAGGGCAACGGACGCCTTTTCAGTGTCTTCAAAGGGGATGTTTCTCTGTGCAAAGTCCTGTTGAAACTTCAGAAGGGCAAATCAAAACACTTGTTGCTGACTCCCTTTTGGCCAAGACAGCATTGGTTCCGCTTTCTGCATTTAGCCAGGGGCAGTCATCACAAGTTTACCTCAGAGTGGACCTACTCAAATAGGCAAGGGAGCCTTCCTTAATCTATCCTCACTTGGAATCTCTGAGCCTAACCTGTGGGTAATAGAGTTTTGATCCCTTTCAGACACGTTTGAGGACCTGCTTAATGTCCTGCAGGAGGCCAGAAAACCCAATACTAGAAGATCCTATTTGTCCAAATGGAGAAGGTTCTTTATTTGGTGTCTTAAAAGGCAGCTAGACCCATTTCAAGGAGAGGTCCCCTTAGTGCTGCCATATCTGTGTGAATTATTCCAGGCAGGGCTGGCATATTCTTCAGTTAAGGCCCACCTTGTTGCTATCTCTGCATATCTGTGTCTTGATCCTCCACTTGCTGCCAGACTTCAAGTGAAGTTATTCCTGAACAGAGCACTGCATCTCAGGTCCCCCAGGAGGCCAGTTCCTCTGCCATGGGATCTGAACTACATGTTAAGAGAATCTCACCATTGCTTCTTTGAGCCAGCAGCTACAGCTTCTCAAAAATATTGCAGATGGAAAACTGTGCTTCTGGTGGCCCTGACATAGCCAGGAGAGTGTCAGAACTCTAGACCTTCATGGTCACACCACCTTTTTTTTAATATTTCACAAGGATCGAGTGACCCTAAGGACTAACCCAGCCTTCATGCCTAAAGTGGTCAGTGAGGTGCCCCTGAACCAATGTATACATCTCCTCACCTTTTTTCCACATCTCCAGAATGACAGAGAGAGAGAGAGTCCTGCATTCCCTTGATGTTTACAGACAACTAAGATTCTACTTAGACAAGAAGACCAAGTCCCTTAGTGCTCTGGGGAAACCGTGATAAAGCAGGCTGTTTCTGCCTGGATTTCCAAGGCCTTCTCCTTTTGTTTATACATACCATGGCAAACACCTGGACTCAAAAATTAAAGC
>NC_056745.1:541589514-541657014 GCF_019279795.1 Protopterus annectens | reverse complement strand
ATCTGTATGTTCAGTCTGAGACTAGCTGGTAACAGCAAGCATGTATGAACCTTAACCCCACCACAACTTCCTGCCAGGGACTATGTATTGCCCTAAGGAAGGCAAACAATTTCCCTCAGGATAGTTGAAGTGATGATCTATCACCTTATCCCACTCCTTCATACCTTATGTCTTTCTCTCACCTCTTTTAATTCCTAGTTATTGGCAGCATAGTCAGGTAATTAGGAACAAGACTCCTAATGCCAGTTGGCCTGGTACTCACTACAATTTTATCTGTGTTTAATTGTCACAGTCTTCTAGACAAGCCCACTTTATGGGGGGGGTGGGGGTCTTACAAAAAGATTTCTGCACAAAGTAGAATGCTAACTGAAACGTATATTGCCCCAAAGATAGTGGAATGTTAAATAAAATGGTTGTACAGGACTTTACACATTAGAGTTGTACATATACAATATTGAAAACAAAAATGATGCATTGTAGTATGAAGTAAATGCAGTTTATTTGTGCAAGCAAAGCATTAGTAGAATACCTCCACTGCCTGTGCTGTATTTGTGCAGGTTGTGCTGCTATTTTGATTGAAGAATCCTGCATACTGGTATTTTACCTGTGCATGTTAATAACTAACAAACATTTCACTCCTGCAGTATTAACCGATTATAATCCTCGGTGATTTACCAGAAAATACTACTTATTCCATAGGACAGGAGCGATCAGGTTATAGGAGCACTAACAAGTGTGCATTCCTGATCAATAAAAGGTATCAAACTGGAATGTCTGGCAGTACTGGCTGACAATAATCTAAAATGATTTAACAGGAAAAGGCTTAATATTACGATGGTTGGTAAAAATAAAAAGGCACATCCCAGTCCCATCAGGTGTGCCGCAGCATGCAGTACCCAAGCAAGAAGCCCTAATGTCTGGCATTACTATTATCTTCCGATATTTACCAGAAAATCAGTCTTTTTGGGAGGGGCAGAAACAAATTGTGTACCTGTGCACTTGCGTATATTTCCTAAAACAATCAGAAATTTCATACTCTGATTTCTGCCATTAATGCTGAACAGTATCAGTGTTCAGTGATCAATATGAAGAGCAGTGATTTAACCAGAAATGAGTTGCGTGTAACAATAGTCAGAAAAATATTAATACTAACAATAATAAAAGTACATAGCAATCCGGTCAGGTGTACGTCAACATGCACTTCCTGAACAAAACATAATCATTTCTAATGTCTGTCACCATTGACTGACAATAATCTTCAGTGATTTAACAGAAAAAATAAAAACAATTGCATTACCAACAGAAGGAGAAAAATAAAATACAAAAGTCACCTTGCGCTCCCGTATGCAAACCTGCATTCCCTGAATAATAAGTCTGATACTCTCATGGACTGTCATTATTCACTGACTATGATCCTCAGTGATTTAACAGAAAAATCGATTAAATTAGGAGGGACATGATAAAAATGAAAAAAGGGAGGGCACATAACCAAGCCACTACCCGCAGAAGTCAATCCATAAGAAAATGTGAACCCTGTACTCAAAATTTCAAGGAACAAAATTGCAGTTTACCAGTCCAACAAGAAAACAAAGTATGACAGGAATGGGGAAAGGGTGTAGTATTTAAAGAAAGATATCAGCGATGGGACATGCACTGACATAGACTTAACCAAAAACAAAATCAATATAAAATCTAAAATATACTCTGTGACAGTTATGACCCATTAACAATTCTTGCATTCCTGACAAAGAAAAAAAGCAGATTGACTTAGACAAAAATTTACTTTTGCCTTTCTATGCTTGCCGAAATACCACCAAAACATAGCGAGAAGTGGTAGGGTTTTAACGGAAAAGTACCGGCGATTTACTAGAAGGAAATATTTACTTTTTACCTGAACCTGAAGAATGCACAGCTTTTATACTTACCATCCATACTACCCATTGCAAACCATTCTGCTACACAGACAAACACATACGGTTTCATAACTGACTGTTATTTATAGCTCACTTTGGTATAAACAACCCAGAAAGTACGCAAAACCACAACAGTTTTCTTCACCGAAGTTCACAGTCGAGGTTCCGGAAACAATAACACACAGTTACATGATCTGATGCAAGCAGACCCGACCACACTGACAGTTAAGAGCAAGTGGAGTTTAACAAGTGAAAAACTGTCTGCAACTTAAAAAATCAGGGGCGAAATAAGGCAGAAGACATAATCTGGGAAAGAGTACTAACAAGGGCATTAAAGGCACACCAGCAGCAGGACAACAGTAAGACACACAAGCGACTAACAAAAGAAAGGAATATCAAGATACTACAAAGTGACACGTACCAAAAGGAAAGTGACGGTCACACAAGCAGCTGGCCAGTTCCATGTCCCTGCACTTCCTAAGTAACTCTGCTTGTCACAATAAAGCTTAATAAACAGACTTAAGACAGCACCGCTGTGATTTCAGCATTTAGAACTATTGTAGAAGTCCATTGAGAGAAAAAACAGGCCTCATAAAGCATTAATTACTGCCAGTATATCCAGGTTTCTTATAATGTACAGAGACAGAGCACAAATTATATGCCACCTTGCCATTTACTCACCATGTTTAGCTGTGAACTGCATCACCTTGACAAACTAGTCGATACTACTGTTCTTCTCGGGTAACACTGCTGCCAAGCCTATAAAACCCCTCTATGTTCCCCTCCTGTCAATTGCCTTTCTATGCTTGCCGAAATACCGCCAAAATATAGCAGCGAGAAGTTTGCTAAATGATAATGGCAGGTCGTAGCGACATTCAGGCAATTTAAAAAAGAAAACCATGTAAGCTGCAGCAGGGCAACATGTTACCTTATGAACATCTTACCTTACGGATCAGAGATGAAATGGTCTGTAGAAGAGACTTGCAGTTTATTTTAAAAATGCACACAGATCTCTGGTGCAGGTCTTTCTTCAGAGAGCTGTAACTGCAGCAAAACTCTCCGGGTTCATTATGTGATCAGCAGGATAAATAGAGGGCTGGCTCCAGCAGTAATTTCTGCAAAAGCAAGAAAAAGAAAGGGAACATTTACTGCTGGAACTCCTTTTTATTGGCACATAACAAAGGATTTTAGGTCGGGGGTGGAGGAGTTAAGTGGACTGTGATTGGGCACAACGGCTTGCTTGCATAGAAAATTGGCTTGCTATGAGAAAGTACAGTGTGACTTGCAAGCTGATTTTCTCCGAAAACTCAAATATAACCACTACATAACTCTATGCTGAAAATTAAGCTGACAAGGTAACCGACAAGAGTTCAGTTACTTTTTCAACTTAATTTTCAACAGTGGAGTTGCAATTTGGCTGCAAAGTTCATTGAGCTGGGAGAAGGCACTCTGGTGTAACAGTATGCATTTACCATCGTCTCACAGCGTGCTCTGGTGTAACCACACAGGTGCCATGAGACGGTAGTCGGGGTTAGTGAGTTAAGCATGAAGTTGGCTTTGGATAAATTTTTTACTGTGGTTTCCTTAATGGAGGTTGGGATGTGGATATCTAGGGTGATTAGCTTATGGTCAGATCGGACCAACGAGTTTGACTTCAGGTGTGGAACACTGGTCACTCATGTTGTTAATGACTAGATCTAGGATATTGTTGACCCTGGTGGGAGTATGGATAAGTTGATCCAGGGCATTGGAATTTTTGAATTCCAGAAAGCATTGAGCAAAGGAGTTGGTACATGAGTAGTTTTCCCAGTTAATGGTGGGGTAGTTGAAATTGCCCATTATTAGGGTGTTTGGTTGAACCCTAATATTTTCCAGTATATCAAGAAAAGAGGAGTGGGAATCCTGGGGCATGGTGGGGGATCTGTAGCAAGCTACAATGTGGATTGCAGTTTTGCCAAGAGTTATTTGCACTTGGATAACCTCGGATGCCTTATGCCAAGCAACTAGCCTGGAGGTGTGGATATCCTTTATGAATATGGTGTTACGGTCCAGGTTACATGGCCGAAAAGTGTGGTATTGAGTTATAGCCTGATAGTGCAGGGGTGCTCTCTGGAGCCTTGATCCAGGTCTCTGTCACTGCACAAGATGTCAGTGTTCTCCATTTTAAGGAGTACCTCGAGTGGGTGCATTTTGAGATTTAAACTTCTAGCATTGAGCACATTACTCTGTTTTTGCTCTGCCTGTTCCGGTGGTGAATTTGTCATTTGAACCTTGCCTAAAAAGGCACTATAGTGGCGGCAAGAGCCTTTGCCAGTATCCAGAATCCCAGGGGTGACAGGTGCAGGCCATCTCTGGCAAAGCATCGTGGTCTGTCAACCATGTCGTCCCAGGCAGACAGACATTGGATCCCCTTAGAATGACACCAGAAGCTTAACCAATTGTTGAAGTCAATTGTTTTGTCCTTGTACTGCGGTATCATTTTGGATGATGGCAGAATGCTACTCGGGGTTAGGGTCTTACCTACCTGGGCTACAAGATTGGAGAGCTCTTAAGGACATCTTCAGTTTTGGAATAACTGAATTTGACCCATAGGTATTGATTAGCTGGACAGGAAAACAGAATGGTTCATGCTTATCAGTTGATCTCTAAAAATCAATCTATACCAAGATTTTATATAATCAGTGTATACTAAGATTATCTATTAGGTTCATAGGTTCATACTAGGCTATCTGCCCAAGGGCATTTATAATCCTAGCCCATAGTTATTTGGCTTTCGCCACCCCTTTAGTTTGAATAAAACTATGCCTATTATTTTGCTGTGCCTCTGTCAAGCAGTGACACTGAAGTAATCCCTGGGGTATATCTGCGATCCCCCATCCATTGGTCAAGATTCCTCTTGAACAAGGCCAGCGAGGTGCTCTGCCTCACATGTACCGGGATTTTGTTCCACAGCATAGGGAGTCTCTGGGTGATGAATCTGTCCCTCCAGCACGTTCTATTAATAACCGTGTCAAGGTTTAAGTCTCCGCCCTTGTGGTTCTGAGGGATCTAGATTTTTGAGGTGAAGCATATTCATCAAATCAGGGTTTGACATGGCCTTATATGTCAGGCACAGGTCACCTCTGAGCAAGCGGTATGAGACTGAATAGAGCTGGAGTTCTTTCAGTCGGGCAGCATAAGACATATTTTGAGACCCTTTATCCTTTTGGTGAGGAACTTTTGGGGCCTTTCCAGCTGCTGCAGGTGTCGGGTCAGATACATTCGAATGGGGCATTGTACTCAATCATAGGTCTAATGAGTGATGAGTACAGGGGGACGATGACCTCCCTTGATCTAGATGTGAATCCCTTCATGATCAGGTGGGCAATGTAGAAGGTTTTCCTAACTACTTTAGCAACATGAGTGTCAAACGAAGGCTACTGTCAACCTGGGTCCCCAGATCCCTAATGACTTCTTCTGTGCTCAGTGGATTGCCACCTATATGGTAGCTAGGGGTAACCTTGTTTTTCCCGAAGAGTATGACTATGCATTTCTTGGCATTTAACTTTAGGCCATGGCTCTGGCACCAGTTATCCGCTTCTGTGAGGCCCTTCTGAAGGATATCTGTGTCAGATGTGTTTTCGACTATGGCCCAATTTGCAGTCATCTGCAAACTTTGTCAGCCATAACCCTCCTGTGTTTGCTTGTACTTCAGAAAAGTAGATGCCGAACAAGAGTGGACCCAGGACTGAGCCCTGTGGGACACCACTTGTGACAGGCTTTGAGTCTGACATGGCTCCAGCAACTCTGACCCTGTGGGTTCTGTCACTTAGCCAGTTTGCAACCCATCTTGTGATGTATGGGTTTACATTCAAGCTGATGAGTTTTTCGATGATACCTGAGTGGGGTATTGTGTCAAAGGCCTTTGCCAGGTCAAGGTAGGCTGTATGAACTGCCTTTTGATCATCAATGGCCTTGGTGACTGTCTCGAAAAAGTCAACCAAGTTTAAAAGGCATGATCTGCCTTTGACAAAGCCAAACTGGGTTGGATCCAAAGTCTGCAAGTTCCCTATGTCTTTATTTATGAGTTCCATTATGATCCTCTCCATGGCTTTGCAGATAAGGCTTGTCAAGCTAATGGGACGGTAATTTCCAGGGTCGGTGGAGGCACCGCCCTTGTGAAGTGGGACCACAGTCACCGTGCGCCACTCCTTGGGTACGTATCCTGAGGTGAGGCTAAGATTAAACAGCTGTCCTAACTGCGGGTTTAATTCCTCATGGAGTTCGTGGAGCACACAGCCGGGGACACCATCCGGTCCCATGGATGCTGTGTTTTTTGCTTTGGAGAGAGCAGTTCTCACCTGGGCGTTGGAGATGTTTGGGGGGCTACAATCCTCTGGTAATAGATATCTCTCCTTTTGGGCGGGGGGGAGAAGTTTGCACTGAACCTGTCAGCCAGTATGTTGACAATGTGTGTAGGTTCAGTAATCTTCACATCATTTTGAACTAATTCTGAGCATATCTGGGAGTTTCCTCCTAGGTTTCTAACATAGCTAAAGAAGGCCTTATGATTGTCTTTTGAGTCCTTGGCGATTTTTCTCTCAAAATTTGCCTTGGATGATTTTATGAGAGCTCTTAGTTTTTTACTTATAATGATCAAAGGTGTCTTACCTTTCAAGGATTTTGCTCTATCTTGTAGTAGCTTCCTCCTTTTGTTGTAGAGCTTGTTTATGGCTGGGGTCCACCAGACTGGACACTTGCCTTTGGTACAAAGAGTCTTAGTTTTGTTTGGGATTGCCTGATCCATGCAGTCCTGTAGGTGCTGGTAGAAGGCATTTGTAAGTGATTCAGCGGTTTGAGTAATGTTTACCACTGGCTCAAGGGCCTTAAAGGAGACCACACTAGTTTTTAGAAGTGTGAAGTCGGCTTTTGAGAAGTTTTTCACTGTGGTCTTTTTTATTTCAGGTGGGGGCGGGATGAGAACCTCCAGCAAGATTAGTTTATGATCTGATCTCACCAGTGAGGGGTATACTTCCAGTGTTGAACATTGTGATCCCATGTTCGTGATGATGAGATCAAGTATGTTTTCTCCTCTTGTGGGGATGGTGACTAGTTGTTCCATGGCATTTGAGTTTATGAACTCCAGGAACCTTTGGGCTAGAGTGTTTGGGCTTGAGTAGTGTTCCCAGTCTATTTTAGGGTAGTTGAAGTCACCTAGTATGATGGTGTTTGGAGATGCATTTATCCCCTCCATTGTTTTCAGGAAGGCCATGTGAGGTTCCTGAGTTTGAGAGGGTGGCCTGTAACATGCTACAAATTGCAGAGCAGTCTTGCCTATGGTTAATTGCACCTGGATGGTCTCCGATGCATCAGGCATTGCCACCAACCTTGAGGTGTGGGTGTCCTTTATGAATATGGACACCTCCCCTCCTTTCTTGGTGTTGTCTGGATTTTGGGGCCGGAACGCATGATATGAGGTGAAACCTGATAGTGCTGGGGTGCTCTCAGGAGCCTTGAACCAGGTTTCAGTCACAGCACAGACATCGATGTTCTCCATACTGAGAAGGGCCTCGAGTGCGTGCATCTTGAGATTGAGACTTCTGGCATTGAGCAGCATTACCCTTAGTTTTTACTTTTTGTGTTCTAGGGTGGTAGGTTTAGAATTTGAGCCTTGCCTAAAAAAGGCACTATGGGGGTGGCAAGAGCCTTTGCCAATATCCGGAAGCCTAGGGGTGACAGGTGCAAGCCGTCCCTCATGGCAGCGTGGCTTGTCCAGCATGTCATCCCAGGCAGACAGACATTGGATCCCCTTTGAATGACACCAGAATTTAAGCCAATTATTAAATCTGATCATCTTATCACTGTATTGTGGCATCATTCTAGGTGAAACTGCTCAAGGTCAGGGTCATACCTGCCTGGGCTACATAATCAGAGAGCTCCTCAATGTCTCTTTTCATGTAGTCCAAGGAGGTACGTCTCAGGTCGTTGACACCAGCGTGGACAATGACTGAGTCGTACTTGTACCTGCTGTTGAGAGACCTGAGTGCTTGTGTTATGTGGCGGATTCTAGCGCCCGACAGGCAGCTTACTGTGACCTTCTCCTTACTCAGTCTGGTGAGCGGGACGTCAGTGTGTCTGACTATGGAGTCACCTATGACAAGTATGTTTGGTGTTGTATTTGGCCTTAAGGGCAGTGACTGCTTTGCACACTGATTTTGTTGTTTGTGTTGTTTGTGTGGTGTATTGAGTTTGCAGTTGCTTGGGTGTCTGCTTTGGAGGCCTCTGCTGTTTAGGTAAATTTTTACTCAGAGCCTCCGAGTATGTCTTAGTGTGTTTATGTGTTTGATTCAGTGGTGTGGTTGAGTTATGTGAGACTGGTATTGTGGTGTGTGTAGTTGCCTTCTCCTCCTGCCTGGTCTTGCCAGTCCTGAGTTGAGAGAGCTCAGCCTCCAGTCTGGCTAAATAGCTGCATCTCTCACAAGTGTTAGTGTTACGTGGGAGGAGGAGAGGGTTGTCCGTGTACATGAGGCAATTGTAACATTGTCCCAGAATTCCCAGATTCACCAACTGGGCAGGAGAGGACGCCAGCATCTGACCCTTCGACATGCTAGAAAGAATTATGAGTTGGTATGAGACAGAAAAGTAGTGGGCTTAGCAGGGATGTGGGCACTCCTGGGGGGTTTTGCTAGTGAGAGATTTGTATAATATAGGAGTGCTTGACCTGCAAAGAGAATGCTTATAAGACAAGGGATATGCTTATAAGACAAGTGCTGAGCTTTTTGAGAAGAAAAAGCTATTTGGAACAAGTGCTGCACTTTTTAGTGTAGGTGTAAACTGTTTAGGTTCCTAACAGAGCAGTTCTAAGGGAAAAATTGAAGAACAGACTTTCTGGAGCCAGAAAGAGTTTAACCTTGTTTAACCGGCACTGCCCGATGCTGCACTAGTGGCAACTCCGCGCTAAATCGCGCTAAAGCATGTTAAAGCGTGCTTGATAGCAGGGGCTGGAAAGAAGCAGGAATAGACCCAAAAGCGAAAATAAAACTACAGTTTCAAGTCAGTAACCACCTCTACGGGGGGCAGGGAAGCTGCTCAATGTTGGTCACTGCCACTGATCAACAGAGAGACCCTCCTTCAGCCCAAGCAAAAATGGCCTCTCAGAAACTTTCAAACAGTTCAGGAACAGCAAGCCTGTAACTGAACTTTTTTAACTCTCAGAAAAGTGGGAAAAAAGCAAGATATTTTTTTTTGTTTTTGTTTTTTACAGAGATAGCAGAGGTTCACAAGTAATATCAAGTTATAACAGTGCAGTAAATGACCCCACACAAGAGTGCTAGGTCAAGGACAGAAAATATGCAAGTTTTAAGAAAAAAACGATTTAAAATTAAGTGCAAACAGGAAATTCAGCAAACAGCTTTTGGTTGTGCTCTAAATACAGCTACTAATACAGAAATCAAGTTTAACAAGCCAGAAAATGCTCAAGCTAGGCAGCTATGCAGAAAAACTTAGCAAATAAACAGAGACAAAATACTTAAAATCTCAAAAGTGGCTCCCTTCTTCTCTCAGCGTTTTTTCCTCTTCCTATATATTCTATGCTCAGGAGGAGGAATGGGCATCCTCGAAATTGGTTATATGTATTGATCTGCAGTATTAGGACTGCATACCTATTTGCTGACCTCACAAGATCCAAACATGGAGAATAGTTTGAAAACATGAGGAGAACAAGTCTAAGATGACTTCCCTGCTTAGTTTAATTTAGCAGAAGCATATTGGTGTCGAGCAGGAATGGCAATTAAACCAGAAGTAGATAAAAATCAGGTAGCAACTGAATGCGCCAAATAAAAGAATATAAGGTGAAGGATCAGATGAGAGGACAAGCAATGTGGAAAATGCATAAATGTAGTTGGTTACAGCAAATTCCTGGAGCAATTTCATGTTAATCTAGATTTAATGCAGAAATGGCTAAGCAGAGGTGAATTTAAAGCAAAAGATGAAAGATTAATGTTGGTGTTCCAGGATAGTGAACTTGCATACATGTTGGCTTACAATGCCCATTGAACATCAGAGAAACAGACAAGTGCAGGTTTTGTAAAACGGACTTGGAAATAGTCGCACATCTTGTTGCTGGGTTTAATACACTAATGGCAGAAGGCTTGTATATTGAAAGGCATAATAATGTGGTGAGACTATTGCATTAGGGATTGTACAAGCATTATAATATTAAAGTAGCTGAGAAGCATTGGAAACTTGAGCCACAAAACATTATAGAAAATGATGAAGTTTATCACATGGGATCACACATTACAAACCGTTCAAAAATAGATGAGTAAACCAGATATAGTAGTCTGGGAAGAGAAGACAAAAGTAGCATTGATTTATTGAAATTGCTACACCCATTGATTACAGTCTCTTATGTACAGAGAGTGACAGTCATAAAATACCAGGATTTGCAAGCAGAGACATGGGCAATGTTGAAGGAGGATCCTCTGATAGCTCCAGTAGTAGTAGGAGCTTTGGGTCTCATTAAAAAAGAATTTACAGTCAAATTTAGATATAATGCATGCAAATCCGAATAAATTGTAGTAGTCCATTTGGCCCACATCAAAGACTGAAACAACAGTAATTTCATGAACTGTAATCATGCTTTAACTTGGGAACGGGGTCTATTCCCGTCATGGCATTAGAAACCCAAAAGTCTTGGAGAAATTAAAAATGGTGAATGCTACTGCAGTGTCCTTGAAAATCAAGTCTATACCAAGAGGAATGTGGACCTTGAGCATTTATCCACCACCCTCAGACCTCTGGAACCCTTCTGTTTTTAGGAAGTAACTATATTCCACTTCCATTCATTAACCGCTAAGATTACATGTCAGTGATGAAACCCAAGAACAAACTTGACCGGTCTGTCGGATCCAGAGATTACTTCTACCGAATACTACTTCGAAGACTTCTAAAGCTAAGTACCCCGTTGGGGACTCTTTCTTGCCTCAGCCGATGTCAGAAAAAGTTAACAATTGTTTAACCTGTGGGAAACAAATACCTCATAAAGATTTCCACTCTTACTGTCTGCCTTGTTTAGGCCCAGCCCACGACGTAGCAGCCTGTTCGGCCTGTGCTTCTTTCAACCGACGAACGCTCAGGCGTCGGTCGGAGTTTGCAGAACAGTTTTTCGGTTCTGATTTTGCGTACATTATGCCGTCGGATCCTCCGACTACCCAATCTACCAAAAAAACGCAAAGATAAAGACCGACACTCGCGGTCCGCGGTTTCGGCCGAAACCATGGTTAAGCAAACCGCGAGTGTCTCGGTTTCAGCCGAAACCGAGAAAACTGATCTAAGTACAGCTGAACCTATTCCTACAACTGAGGCCCCTGCTACAACTCTTGAATCGACCTCAGAAATTTTACCCACTACGGTGGTTGACTTATCAGACACCATCCCCTTAGATGTCTCTACCCCAGCACGTGGTGCTGCTAGGCCTCCAGCAGCCATGTCCATTAAGGCCTTCGCCAGGGCTAAAGCAGCCAAGACTACTAAGACAGTGCCTGTTAAACCCCCCACATCCAGGCCCTCTTCTAGTTCTCAAATGCTTACTTTGGCAGAAGATTTAATTTCTTTAATTAGAGGATCTCAATCTCACCCAGACAGGGCCTCTCAGCCCCCAGAGAAGAGACCTAGGGCAGAACCCCCTGAGCCAGTGTCCTCTGATGATTCTGCTGATGAGTCAGACATAACTGACCAGCCAGAGGCTCCCTTCTCCAATTTTGAAGATTCTGATGCTGAAGAATCCATTCCAGCTGCTTCCCCACCAGAAGAATTTTCCTTTGGGGAAACCCTGCATGCCATGCGAGAACAGTTCCAATGGCAGCAACAGGATTTTTCAGACTCCAGAAAAAGACTTAGGACCTTTCTGCACCTCCCACAGCACAGGCCCTTAGCTATACCTCCTGTTCTCTCTGTGGTGGATGATGCTTTCAATGATGTTTGCTCCACTCCAGATTCTTTACCCCCAGCCCCTGCCAAACCAGACAGATTTTACAGGGTGCCAGATACTCATCACCACCTTTACAAGGCCCCACTTGCAGACCCAGAAACTATATCCCAGGGTCCCAAGGCAGTAGCCGCGACCATAGCTAAAAACCCTACTCCTTCTGAAAGGGAAGCAAGGTCATTAGACAGATATGGGGTAAAAAGGTCTACACTTCAGCTACTCTCTCAGCTAGAGCTTTAAACTGTCAGTTTCACATGATACAATACCAAGAGTTTATGCTTGATCAGTTAACTAAAAAACTAACCACTGATGAATCTCTTGATAAGAAATATGTATTAGAGATGGTAAATAACATACAACAGGTTAGCAACCATTCCTTAAAATGTGGCTATGATGCACTGGAGGCTTCATTTAGATCAGCCATGACAGGCACAGTGATAAGAAGGCATGCATGGCTAAAGGAACAAGCTTTACCGGATCATGTTAAAGCTAAGCTGCTAGATGCTCCTATGGACAAGACAAGTTTGTTTGGTACACCTGCCCAGCAGGTTATGAAGAAAATGGAAGAAAAGGCAAAATCTGTTCAAACTGTTAAAGATTTCTTGCAGGTTCAACCCCAAGGTTTAGCAGGAACTGGCCTGCCCAAAAATTGGTCCTTTCCTGACTCCACAAAATTTCAAAGGGGCAGGAATAGACGTTCCAGAGGCAGAAACCAATCCAAAGGAGGTGCCTACAGAGGACGACAGTGGCAAGGTAACAACAGAGGCACAGACACAGCCACTGCCACTACATCAGCACAACCACAGTGACTTAACCCTAAATCCGCCTACCAGGGAACAAATAGCAGCTCCTCTAGGCGGAAAGTTAACCTTATTTTCAAAGAACTGGCACTACATAACAAAAGACAAGTGGATTTTACAAACCATAGATCAAGGTTACCGGTTTCACTTCCACACTTTACCAGTCAAAAGAGGAATGCCAAATCTACCTCCAAATCAAAAAGCAGAGGCTCTACGCCAGATAATGGAGTTAGCAAACATGAGAGCTGTGGAAAGAGTGCCAACAGCAGAGCAAGGAAAGGGGTTCTATTCCAGACTATTCCTAGTTCCAAGAAAGGAAAACAGTTGGAGACCAATTCTCGACCTGTCCACCTTAAATACATACATCATTGTCCCAAAATTCAAAATGCTGACCCTACAGCAACTTCTTCCCATGCTGGGCAAGGAGTCTTGGCTGGTAACTCTAGATCTCAAGGAGGCATACCTGCACGTCCCCATTCGACCAATCTGCAGAAGATACCTCAGATTTCTTGCAGGATCAGAGCACTATCAATTCTCAGCATTGCCCTTTGGCTTATCTACTGCACCCAGAGTATTCACAAAATGCCTGGCATCAGTAATCGCCCATTGCAGACTACAGGAATTCAAATTTACCCATACCTGGACGACTGCCTGCTACAAGGGGACAACAAAAGCAAGCTGACAACAGATTTACAAAGGGTCATTTACTTGCTACAAGCACTGGGATACACAGTCAATTTACAAAAGTCAAGGCTGATACCATCCCAAACAAGGACATTCTTGGGCTGAATTGGACACAGTAAAACAAATGGCATTCCTGACTACAGAAAACAAAAAGAACTTCCTCTTTACTTCTTGGCACTAACAAAACTGAACAAGTTAACAGCAAGAAAAGTACTGCAGGCCTTGGGCTTCATGGCATCATGCATAATCTTGGTTCCATTTGCCAGACTACATATGAGAAAACTACAGTGGTACCTAAAGAATTTATGGTCCCAACACAGACACAGTCTAGAAACAGAAATCCCACTAATTCCATGCTTAAAACAGGAGTTCCTATGGTGGGCTCAGGCATGCCAGTCAAACCCAGGCCTACCCTTTCGCAGATGTCAAGCAAGCCAGACCATCACAACAGACGCTTCAGACCTAGGATGGGGGCCCACATGCTGGACAAATGCGTGCAAGGATTGTGGACACAGGATCAACTTCACCTGCACATCAACCTAAAAGAAATGCTGGCAGTAAAACTGGCAATCCAAAAGTTCAAACCATTTCTCAAAGAGGGCCAGTTGATGATAAGGACAGACAACACCACAGTCATGTGGTACATCAACAAACAGGGAGGCACTCATTCATACCCCTATGCAGAATGACCTTGGAGCTGTGGACCCTGGCACTCAGCTACAACATCCAGTTACAGGCAATATTTGTACCGGGAAAGACAATACTCTAGCAGACATATTAAGCAGAACCACTTCGATGCCCACGAATGGAAGCTGCACCCGGACATCTTCAAGACCATCTCAAAGAAATGGGGAATGCCACAGATAGACCTATTCGCATCACCTCTCAATCACCAGCTCAAAAATTCTGCACAAGGACATTCCACCCACTAGCATGGAAAGTGGATTCGCTCTCCTTCAACTGGAAAGGCCTAACAGCATATGCATTCCCACCTCTTCCTTTGATACACAAGGTACTACTGAAAATCAAGGAAGAACGCCCAAGGATAATTCTGATACCTCCAAACTGGCCAAGACAACACTGGTACCCACTACTGAGGAGCATGTCTCGAACAATATGTGGCCAATACCCCTGATGCCTTTGATGTTAACTCAGAACAACTACAGCATCATACATCCAAACCTAAAAACGTTGCAACTGACTGCATGGAACATCACATAGCAGCAGCTAATCCAGAACTTTCCCAAAGAGTAAAAGACATTATTCTTGAAGCACGCAGACCTTCCACAAGAAGGAACTATGCTGGAAAATGGAAAAGGTTTGTCATTTGGAGTACGGAAAGAGGAAAAGATGTGTCAAACATAGATATGCCTAACATTCTGGAGTATCTGGCCGAACTTCTTCATTCAGGCCTGTCCTACTCCTCCATCAAGATACATGCATCAGCTATTTCAGCAGAATACAGCTTTGATCCACCTGTTTTTTCACACCCTTTGCTCAGGCAGTTCCTCAGAGGAATCAAGAATGTAAAACCTCCAAGGAAACCACCATTACCAGCTTGGGATTTAAACTTTGTGCTAGAAAAATTGACACTATCGCCCTTTGAACCAGCAGCAACAGCAGACCTACAACATCTGTCATGGAAAACTGCTTTCCTACTGGCAATTACTTCAGCAAGGAGGGTTTCAGAACTACAGGCCTTAATGGCAGTGCAACCCTTCCTAATCTTCCACCAAGATAGAGTGTCCATGAGGACTAATCCTACATTTATGCCCAAGGTGGTATCCAGAGTGTCTTTAAACCAGGCAATCCACCTACCTACCTTCTTTCCCAACCCACAAAACAGAGGGGAAAGAATACTGCATACCTTGGATGTACATAGACAGCTACGCTACTACTTGGACAGAACAAAAAATAGCAGAAAGACTGACCAACTTTTTGTAGCCTATGCAACAGGAAGGGAAGGAAAAGCTATTTCCAAACAGACAATCTCCAAATGGATAGGAAATTGCATACGATTCTGTTACTCCTTCCATGGAAAACCAATTCCACAGAACATAAGACCTCATTCTACAAGGGCAACAGCCACTACCACAGCCTTCTTACGAGGAGTGGCAACCAAAGACATTATTGAGGCGGCTACTTGGACCTCCGTGCATACATTTGCCAAGCATTATAATTTGCCTCTATATTCCAGATCCCGAGCAGGGTTTGCCACTGCTGTACTGCAAGCGATCCTAAACACACCATAATCTACTTCTATCCTCCTCCCCTAGTTGGCTATGGTATTCTACCCAGTTGTTATGACTGCAGATGCATCCATGAAGGACATAGTACAGTTTTGTACCTACCATAAATGTAGATGTCCGAACTGGATAGCATCTGCAGTCAGGATTACCCTCCCTCCTTCCCCTCTGTGGTACTCCTAGGGTGTTTACCCTCCTAATAGCTAGCTGTTGGGGAGTCTTTATGGTGTATTTGTTTGTATATATGTACATACATGCTTATTGTTGTGTTTACCTCTATCTATTTGGAAACATTGGCATCTATCCAAATTTTAGCCTGCAAGAGGGCTTCTGGCATCTGGGGCAAGAAACACTGAGGAAAATGGCGTCGGCTGATGCTTTTATACCCGAAGACCAACAGAGATGACGTCGGGTGGAGTGCGACATCAGCCGAAGCCGGACCCGGACTTTGGAATCCGGCCGACTGAAGGGCTGCCTGACGACAGGACAACCCAGTTGTTATGACTGCAGATGCTATCCAGTTCGGACATCTACATTTATGGTAGGTACAAAACTGTACTTTCTAACTGTATTTACTGTTTTCTTTATTTTGTAACTTGGGCTTTCTGTGTACTTAATGAGTACAGTACCGGTAGAATTGGCAGTTCCTGGCAAAGTTAATTGTTACTGTAATTATTCTGCAGATTACACTCCATTCTTGCACAGTGGTTCCTTTGAGCGTGCACTAGATGCTGTGTAGAAATAGTATCGTCACAAGATACGCCAAGAAAGAGTAAACAACAGTTCCCTTTTACTTTTGCTTTGGAATGCATAGATTTGTAGTTTTTAAGGTTTTTTGTCTGTTCTGTGCCTATATACAAAAAATATTTAGCTTCCATTAAAAAAATGGAAACAGCTGTAGTAGTGGCTTGGCTTCATTTTCAAAATTTACTGTAGTATCCATTTTTTGCTTGCTTAGTAAGATGAAAGGAAACTAAAGGGGTAGAATGGTTTTACTTATTTTCAAAATGTATCCTTGTATCTGTTTTTGCTTAGCAAGATGAATATCAGTATGGCACTAACATAAAATAACTGCATCTGTATGAATTCATTCTTTTTACCTGTGTTGAATAAACTAGTATCAGTGTTGAAATTCATCTGCAGCTCCTGCAGTGTGTAAAACATTCCAGTTAGCAGTTGCATGCTGTGTTGCTGTGGCTAGCTGATATAGCTTGCATATATAAAGCATAGTAAATAACTCACCATTGTCCCTTCATTCCTGCTACACTTATCCCCTTCCCCAAACTATAGACCCATTCCACTTCTGTAGAATCAGAAAAGTGTGTTGATTATCTGAAGACTGAGCCTAGGTGAAACCCTTTGCACAGAAATAGTTTGTTTTGTAGGCCATCAGTCAAGGAACCTTATCTGAGTACTGATAACAGAGCAAGTTTTGTGCTTAAGCAGAAGCAATTCAGTTTACCATTCTCCCTTTCCATGGAGGGCTTGAGACAGCAAGAGAGACACTCCAAGGCCCACGGTTGTTTTACCATTTATTAGGCTGATACCTAAAGGAATCAGCACTCCTAGGGAAAGAAAGGATGAGAGTCTGAATTTAAGGCTTGGGGAGTTAGGATTATGGTAAGAATTAAGTAAGTTTGGGATTATTGTTAGAGAGGGACTTTTAGGGTTAACCTGTAATATATTACAGCTAGTTTTCTTAATGTATGGATGCCATTTTAAAATCTCATTGATGTAGTTCCTTGTCTAGTTGGCTGGAGTGCCCATACCTAAGGTTATTTTTCACAAACCTAAGGTTCTTTTTTTTTTTTTTTTTTTTTTTTTACAAACACCTCTCAGTGCTCATACTGTTTTTGTTTTGCTAGCTCCACAACTTAGAGAGTGAAATAACATGTTTAAACTGAAAAGAAAAACAAGCATTACTATATACCTGGTTAAGTGTAGTACGTCCCTAACTCCAGCTTAATTCTATCGTTTTTATTATTCTGTACTTTCACAGTGGTTCTGCATTCCTCCAGACCAGTTTAAGGCAGCTGATAGTTTTCTGTGTACTGCGTGCACACTGGGAACTCGCACTTGCCTGCTCCGTTACTCTACCCTACCCCCATTCCCACTCACCTACACATCACTTACATTTATTCTAACCAAACCACACACCCTCAACCCATACCTTTCAAATCCTTATAGCAAGAAATCTAGAGCAAGTCATCAATAAACTGGGGACAATGGCTCAAAATAGGGTCACTTTATAAGTACTGCTCTTACAAACCTAGAAATTTGATGGAATAACAGTATTTGCATTATTATGAATTTTCTGAAGGGTATGAAGTCTGAGACTTAAATGTCTGTCATTATTTTCTGACTTCAACCCTCAATTTTCTACTGATTTGCCAGAAAAAAACACAATTTTATGGGAAGCCAAAATGAGGCAAAAATCTGGATATTTTGCAAAAATCTGTACAGCTGAGAGGTATACCTCAAGGTATCTCTCGTCTTCCACATCGCAAGTCACTAATTAGCTCCTCCGACCTTGTAATTGTTTATTATCCCAACCCCTATTTCTTCCTTCCCTAGCTTCTCAAAGCCTCAACTACATCCTTTTTCTCATCACCTCACTACTCATACCACCACTCCCTCCTCCACTAAGTTTCTCTTACACATACTATTCATCCCATTACTACTAACTTCTCTCTGCCTAACAACCCTCCCATAATCTATTTAAAATCCCCCACCTACCCTTTAACAAACCCACCTCTTGTCTGACCTCACTTTGACATAAAACCCCACATCTACAACTTCACAAGTATTGATCTGTTCCCATATAGATACTTCCACAGGATAACCCCTCATTAATACCATTAAAACAACCACCTGTACCCCCCAAAAAAATTTCCCTCCAAATACAAATAAAAAAAATCTTCATATATGCGGAGACATACACACCAACCCAGGCTCTATTCTCACCCATCAAAACAGTCATCACAAACAACTACCCCAAACCAACAGTAAATCAAGCCTCACCTCTACTGTCCAACATATCCAAAAAGAACTCTGACATCCTCCTCATAAATATAAACCTCAGAAGTGTCATAAACAAAATACATTAACTCCACGCCATCCTATCACTATACATGTCTGACACTGCCATACTAAGTGAAACCTGGATTAAATCGCACACAAACCATAATGAAATCATTCCCCCTGGCTGCAGTATTCTCAGACAAGACAGGACAACACAATGAGGTGGTGGAGTAGCAAATATATATAAAGACGCTCTTAATTTTGAAAAACTGCAGGTAAACGCCCCAGATATGGTTAACACAGAACTCTTAGCATCATGTCTAAAAATCAATAACAGCAAACATATCATCTTACTAGCTATATACTTATCACCAAATAACCCCTCCACAAAAGAAAACCTTCTCTCATTGGCCTCAGCCATATTTAGCCAAGAAACTATACTAGTTACTGATTTCAGTACCAATTGGCAAACCTACTCGTCAGATAACCCCTCAAATCATATCAACCTACATGGTTTCACCCAATTGATTCATTCACTCACGAGAATTGACAAAAGCAGCAGCAAACAATCCATTCTCAACTGGACCCTGACTAACAAACTCTCTGTAATCCTCCTTTCAGGCTGTCTACCTGACAGCTTAAGTGACCACCTACTAACCTTCTTTCTAAGACACACCATAGCTTACCCACAAAACCAAAGTAATATAAACAAATGTGTAATAAAAAAAATTCTCCATAGACACCTTTAAACAAATGCTACTAAGCTGGTCCCCATAAAAATACCTCCCACTAGATGCAGCAATCGATTATTTCAATAACATATTTCTTGATCTTCTGATCTTCTAAACACACCCCCCCCCCCCATAAGACACATAAGAACAAAAACTAACTGCCTATGGTTCTCTTAAGAAACCAACTACTGAAACAGAGACAGACTCTGGTTTCAACATAAACCAACAAATCAAAACCTTCCCTAGATAACTACCACCACCTAAGAAATGTCTACAAAAAGCAAATCAGAGCGGATCAAAAACTGTACTATACAAACATTCAGTCCAAGTATCAAAACAATCCACAAAAATTCTGGGCTTCCATCAATCAGCTTATCCATCCAGACCACACCCCCATCCCATCCTCAAATATCAAAAACACAGAACTCATTTTTCATAAACTCCATCCTCTTACTCATAAAAAAATAAAAATAGCCCACATCAAATCACCCTCCCTATTATTACCGATTTGCCTACCTCACTCTCTTAAATTCATCCAGACAACTACAGTAAAGAAATTGCTAAGCCAACTGAAACCCACAACCCTTGCCGCCAACAAGCTGCCAAACAACTACCTCAGATTAGCAGCCAGTGTCATCTGCTACCCAGTTTCAGTGCTGATCAGTAGATCTGTCACCAAACAAATATGTACCTAAAGTCTGGAAAACGTCCTACGTAATCTCACTGCACAAAGGAGGCTCCTCACAAGAACTCTCTTAACTATAGGCCAATATTTATACTATCCCCTTTTTCTAAAATCTTAGAAAAGTGCATCCACTCTCAACTGATGCAACACCTAATATCTAAATTGGCTCCTTTCCAATGCACAACACCGATTTCGACCGATCCATAGTACCACCACGGCACTCCTCAAATTTACCAGTACTGTCTACCAACTAAAAAACAGTGGCCAAATGGTTGCCTCAATATTTCTCAACATGTCAAAGGCATTTGACACTGTGTCCCATGAACAACCCTACATGAGCTTGGAACACTTGACATATCTAAAAACACTCTCATTTGTTTCCAAAATTACCTATTTGACCACTATCAGTCAGTTAAATGGTAAGATGACCCTTCTTCCCTACTGGTGTTCCACAAGGCTCAATTCTTGGGCCTCTGCTCTTCACAGGTCTGACCAATAACCTACACAAAGCTACTAACCTTGCTCCATCATACAGTATGCAGATGGCTCCACTGTCATCTGCACTGCACCTACCCTAAAACAACTACAAGGCAATACTCAAAAATATTTTTACTCCCATCGAGTCTTTCTCTGAAAAATATCAGATCATCCTTAATCCCAACAAGACCAAACTAATGCTGTTCCCTAACCAATGTCACAAAACAACCCCCCCCCCCACCATGACTTTACAGTCATCTCATCCAATCACACTCTAATCAAGTCCACCTCAAAAACCAAGCTACTAGGCATCATTGTAGGATAAGTTAAAGTTTGACAAACATATATCTCATGCCATCAAAAAGGTCCACATTAAATTAGGTTCCCTTTACAGAATAAAACTTTTCTTAAACTCTTCCAGACAAGCTATTGCAATGACCCACCTACTATCACTTTACTCTACGTCTCCCCTATGTTTACTAACCTTAAAAAATCAGACTTAAGCAAACTTGAATCATGCTACCATAAGATAGCCAGATTTGCTGCTAACCTGCCTCACAAAACCCATCATTGTCTTGCTCTGAAACAACTCAGATGGCTAGAGCTGTCCAACCTACCAACCCTAAACCAACTTACTATAGCCCATTCCATAGTTTACTTACCCGACAAATGTCCATCAGTACAGGACCTAGTACAAACCTACCTCAACAACAGAACTGTATGATACTCAAAAAAATTGCCACTCAAAGTTACAAAATCCTACAGCAGCTTTGGAGACTCACTGTATTCTAACTATGTAACTGAATCATGGAACTCTGCCCCCCAGAACATACTAAACACAGCAAACCTAACTCACTTAAAAAAAAAAAAAAAAAAAAAAAAAAAAAAAAAAAATGCTGAAGTTCCACCTGAAGGACAACTGGGTTATGCTCCTGCTTCTCATCAGGCTGAACCCATTTCTCCCCTCCTCACCCTCTCTTTCTGTTCTCCACTTTTAGTATATCTCCATGCTTACTGAATACCTTACTTACTCCCATCCTCACCTCCTACTCTCCACCTTCAATCTTTCTCTATTTGCTTACTTGATTCTATGTGATTATTTGTATAACAACATTAATCATAATTTACAGTAACAAACAAGCATATCTGCGACAATACTCCATTGTATATTAAGCTGTTGCATCTCTGAGACACTACTCCACTGAAGTATTTCTTGTTACTAAGTGTAATTGCCAAAATATGTGCTACTAAATGATCCTGTTGGCTTCATTACTAACTTGAACTGTGATATGTGTTACTTTGATTTATTACCATCATTTCTCTGATTGTTTTCACTGTTATTTAAAATACTGCTATCTTAGTATGTGGAGTTTTCTCCCCAGGCCTCTGCTGAAAATAGCCAAACCTGCCCAGTTGGACTTCCCCAGTAAGCAAATGTTAAAAAATATATATATTTAAATAGCATCATTTATTTACAGTGAGCAGGTGTAATTCTCAAATTCTAGGAACACACAGGAATACAAGCAAGCTATGGATTCATGCTATAAGTAACCATCACCAGCCTTGCTTCTCTGTTGCTGAAGGATCCATTTCTTTTCACTTTAGATATGAAGGATTCTATCTTGCACATTTTGATCCACAGAGCCAAGATTAAAAGTTGGTGTCTCCATCTACCAGTTTGCCCGTTTGTCATTTGGCCTTTCTTCTTTACCTTGCGTTTTACCCAAATGCATGATGCCAGTGTTGCTGCATTTCAAGGTAAAACACTACTTGTTAAGATGTGATAGCGATTTTACAGGGATAGCCTCACTGAGTTGTGGATTAGTCAAATTCTCAGCTTTATGGAATATCAACTTATTCCTTTTCTGTGGAGTAAAACTGTCTGACATAGTACTTTGTGAATCATGATGCCTGAGTACCTAGTGAGTGGTGATGCAGGACTTTTGGCCTTTGTAGAGGACACCTGCCCAATCTGCCTTACTTTGTGTGCCTTTGGCTTATTTTTTCGTCCCTGTAGGCATATGTGTTGTGGTTTTACTTTTTTTTTTTTTTTTTTTTTTTTTTGCTTGTGTCCTGCTCTTAGCCATGAAGATCTGAAACGGATGCTTCTTAACACCACCTAATGTCTGTAATTACTCTGGCAAGAGATCAGCACTAACCTTTAACTAAAATTGGGTACCTAGACATCCATTCCTTCTTGGGTCTGTGGATACCAACATTCTTTATGAAGTTCTTTCCCAACAAATAGCTGGTGTCAAAGCCACAGCATAAAAATAAATGCCAAGAAATGTGTAATTGCATCCTTTTGCAAGCACTACGATCTCTGCAACTGTCCCTGAAAAGGACCCAGTAATGATTGGCCTTGGGAGCCCATGGTCGACTAAGAGCTGTCTTTCAGTCATCAGGTGTCCACTGTTGTAAGGAAGTCTTTTTTCATCACACATCTTATTAGGAAGGGTATGGCATCCAAGTCCAAGGTGGTGATTATCTCACTGTATTCTGCAGTCCTTAGGCCAATCATGGAGTAAAATGCCCTCTTCAGTATACATCTGTCCAAACACGTGACACATCTCGAGCAATAGCAGTGCTTTCTCACTAAGACGAACAAGGGCCTAATTTACAAAAGCGATACTGATCAAGGTTCTGACCCTATTTTTTAGTATCATACAAGCTACTAAGGGGAGATCTTTGTCTTAGAGCCTCTACTGACCCATTCTTTCAGATCTATTACATATCTGCAGCTCCAGTAGTAGCAGAAACACCCGCTTAGGGATCTCTGTCTCCTCTGCAACTTAGATATATATGGACGTCAAAGAGAATACCTTTTCTCTGGAATAGTCTTTCTGTTCATGTAAAGCAAAGTGCATGCCTTACTGTATTGAAGTGTAGTCTGGATGAGTGAATTGGAAACTGCAGTTACAGAGAAAAGTGTACACACACGTGTAATTAATGCCAGTGTGAGTATAGAAACCATGCAGGAGGTCAGGGTCATTTCAATACAGTAACATGAGCAGGAAATTACATTTGACTATCTTGAATCTTTTCTTTTTTTTTTCAATCATAATTGTTTATTATTTTTCAACTTGTTCATACAAACATTTGAGCGAGAAAAGAAAAATAGGTAATTTCCAAACAATGCGTCTAACAACAATTCTACAATATATGTACACTATTTACATGAATGCTTCCATCATTTAACAAAAAGCAAAAAAAAAAAAGAACATATGAAGAGTCTTATCAGTAGGCCTAATATCTTGTAGTAATTTAATTTCTGATCAAATTTGATTTTATAGTATATATGTGTTTACCTGGGCTCGGTACATTAAGCCAGTATAATATTGAAAATTTGTTCCCAGATCTTTGAATTATTTATATGTTTGCTATGGTCATTGATTAGTAATTTGTGGGCTAATATATGTTTCATCGCTAAAATCTTGAAGTTGTCCCATGAAGTTTGAGATGGATTCAACCAATTTGTAGCTATGAAGAGTTTCATTAACAAACAGATATTTATAAGTATGGTCATTTGGGATCTAGATAGATAGTTTGGAGGGATATGTAATATCATAAATTCCCAAGAAAGCGTTGAATTTTGATAATCCATTTTTTGGAGTTGAAGTTTTAAAGAATTCCAAAGTTTGTATATACATTTACAGCTCCAGAACATGTGAAGGAGGTCAGCAGTTTGATCTTTACAGTATGGGCATTTAGGAGAATTTTTAGAGTTAAATTTATACAAGCTAAGTCGTGTATAGTAAGCATTATTGAGTATCATGAGTTGGGTAAATGTTAACTTTTGAAGAGAGATTGATTTTACTGTTAAATTAATTGCTTTTAATGTTTTACTTTCTTAAATCAATGGTATTTTTTCTTTCCAATAGTTTGACAAAAGAACTTGATTTTGATATTTAAAGTCTTTTATTAATTTATATGTCGATATTATGAATTTGGTATCTTGTAGAAGGGCTTGCCATAGATTTGTACATTTCGTTAAGTCCTCATTATTAATGCTAAAATCTTTAAAGTAACTTATGGATAGATCTTTAATCTGTCTCAATATGACTAAGTATGATTTAGGAAGATTCATTTCCTGTCTTAATTCATGAGTTGAATAATTCAGATATGGGTGTATATCAAGTAGAGTTAAATTAATTATAAGTGGAACATTTTTTAGATCTATTAGTTGATTATTAATTCTCAGGTTGGGATTCCTATGAAAAGGTTGAAAGGTCATCATATGTTGGATAAGATTTAATGATCTAAAGAGATTTTGTAATAATGTTATATATATTTTAATGTGTTCCATTATGGCATATGATTTAAACGTGTCTTTTCTTAGGAAAGGTAATGATTTAGGATTAACATTCATACATACAGCATGTTTGTAATTCAATTTTAACCAGTTTGGTGACCATTTATTACTACGTATATCATAATTAGCAATTCTTAAAATTCTATTAGAATTTATTATTACATAGTATGTTTCAAAGTTGGGTAAGTCTAAACCCCCTCTATTTTTCGGGGTCATCAATTTGTCGTATGATATTCTAGTTTTCCTCGTTTCCCATATAAATTTAGCAGATTCCGTGTGAATTTGTTTAAAGAACTTCTTGGGTATTAGAACTTGAGTAGATCTGAAGATATATAATAGTCTGGGTAATACGTTCATTTTAATAATTGAGACCTTTGCTAGTGGTGGTAATTTCAAGTTATTCCATCTCCTTAGGTCAGCGAGAATGTGATCCCAAATTAGTTTAACATTATTGATATAAAAGTCTTTATTATCTGTGGAAAATGGAATACCTAAATATTTAATCTTTTCTTCAGATTTTACTTGCCCTACCAGTGGTAAAGTGAAAAGGGTTTCGGAGTTTTTAAAGGAAATAGATTGTTTTTTTAAGGTTTATTTTATAGTTGGATATTACTGCAAAGTCTTCAACAGCTTTTAATAGTTTTTTGGAATCTGAAACTGGTGTTGTACAGTATATATTGAGGTCATCCGCAAAAGCAGCCATAGAGATCTTGGTACCATAAAGTATTGGGGCATTATGGTATATATTTTGTTTAATATGTAAAAATAAAGGTTCTAGATATAAATTAAATAATAGGGGGGATAAAGGACAACCTTGGTGGGTTCTATTTTTAATTTGTATTCTTTTGGAAAAGTTTTTATTGATATATAAAGTTGTATAAAGATTATTATATAATATTTGTAATGTTAGGATAAAATCGTGAGGTATGTTAAAATATGGTAAAATATCAAATAAAAATTTTATGCTAACTCTATCAAAGGCTTTTTGTGCATCAATAATTGCATACATATTTAAGTTCTTTTGATTGGCATAAGAAGTTAATGTATGCAGTGTTAAAGTATTGTTACTGGTTTGTCTAGCAGTTAAAAAAAACGGCTTGTTCATTAGATATTATTAAATTCGTTATCTTCAATCTATTAGCTAGAATAGAAGTTAAGATTTTCGTATACATATTTAACAGTGAAATGGGCCTATAATTATCTGGGTTTTGAGGATCCGAATTTTCTTTAGGTATAAGAATTGTTTTGGATGCATTAAAGTGAGGGTCATTAATTTTATTGTTAATTATATAATTAAACGTATATGACAGTATTTTACCAAAAGTATTACAAAAAGTTTTATAAAACTCTGCAGTAAGACCATCTGGGCCCGGCGTTTTATGGGATTTCAGCTTTTTAATTGTATTTGTTATTTCTTCAGTGGAAATTGGTTTAATTAAATCTTTCTGGGAGTTATCTATTTTCGGGAAATACATTTTTTTCAGAAAGTCATTATTAATCACATTTGTAAGTGATTCATCTTGATCATAAATTTGGGAGTATATCAGTTCAAAGGTATTTATAATATCTTCAGATTTCGTGTATAATTTGTTCTTGAAATGTATTTCCGAAATTTGAGAGGGTGATTTAGATTGGTTAATAATTCTTGCTAATGCCCTTGATGGCTATAATCACTATATAATTATAGGAGGGGACTGGAATGCCTATCAGAATCCTAAATTGGATAAATCAAGCCCACAAAGGTCATTTAATAGTCAAGCAGTATTAGCATTAAGTGAACTTATGTATGACTTCAAATTATATGATCCCTTTAAATATGTTAACAATTCGCTTAACACAAACAATTTCACATTTTATTCAACTTGTCATAAAATGTGGTCTAGAATAGACTTTTTTTCTAATTTCGGAAACACTGATTAATCTTGATCCCTTAGTGTCTATCCACGCTCGCTATCTATCAGATCACTCTAAAATTACATTAAGTTTTGCTAAAGACCTTAGAAACAGTTTACCACATAGAGGCTATAATTGGTCCCTAAATCCAAACTTGTTAAACAAAGAAGAAATAATCTTGAATCTTTTCTACTTACACCCAGTAAGTGTAGGGTATTACCCCAAAGATGATCTTACCAGAACTTTTGAATCTTAGGTTCTTCAGACTCTTTTCCAGTTTCCTGCCCATTAGACAGATGCTTCCAACTGAAAGCATGGTTACTGGAGTAGTTCTGCTTTGACTATGCAGTGTCCTGACAGAAATTAGTATTCCTCTTCTGATCACCTAAAAGCCACGTGGAAAATGTTTTCTGTTTGGGCAAAGGATTATCTTCCTCTTCATACATGCTGCAAGTGAAGGGGGATTCCTATTAAAGGATTGCAACTGTGAACCTTGGAAATACAAAGGGCAAAATAAATATGCTTATTGTCTCCTTCTGCTATTGAGGTAAATGAATGCAAATGATTTTAGTCATAAACAGAAGTAATATTGAAACAGAAAGAAAGAAGTGCAAGGAAATTTCTCAGTGCAGATTTAAAATACATTTAGATCCAAACTAGAGATACATATGGAACATTTCTTTGATAACTTGAAATAAGTACTGTAGGGTTATAGACACAACAGAAATGGGAAAAATGCAGATAGTAAGCAAAACATTACTTTTATTTTGCATTGATCATCAATAAGAAGTTGTAACCATTAACCATTTCTCAGAGTAATCACAAAGTTCTGTACAGAATGCACAACAGTTAAACATTGCATATTAAAAGTGATCCATCTTAAAAATTATGAAAACACCTGGAGTTGAAAGTGACATTAAGATAGTCAAGCTTGTATTTGGTATATACTTGATTGCACACTATGGGCCTTGTAAGGTGTGTCTCCTTGATGGGAATGCCTGCTTTTAGTCGTGATGTGTGGTAAAGTTAAAAATAATGCATATGCTATTTCTGAATTGGTGCAGCAAGCATGCATGCCCTGTCAAGTTTGGTTCACATTTGCTTCATAAAGAGACCCTCCGTCTTGACCCACACACAGGACTTTTATCTTTACTATTCAGCAGATCTCACCTGTACGATCCAATCCCCTCAAAGTTTCTGCTTGGTTTCTTCACTTTTGATAATGGCCAGAGATAATAGTCATTGATCACTGCTGCAGTAACCTTAGCTATGTGGATTCTGTCCTGCGAAGGATATAACAGCCTACAAACTTCCAAAGCTTAAGGGCACCTTTCACGCGATCAAGCTGTCAAGCAGCTTTAGCTAAGCTGGCTAAAAGACAAGTTTAAGCACAAAGCTCTCAAGTCCATAACATAGTTTTAAACGTTTTGCCAAAAAGAAAAAAACTTTTGTGGGCTGTAGTTTTACCAGCATTTATTGTTTTTTTTTTTTTTTTCCCCTGAGAAAGAGGCACCTATTGTCAGTCCAACTGTTGGTCCTTCTTCCAGCCACAAAAAGAAAAAGTTAAGCAAACAGTCTTTGCCACCACAGCAGGCTAGCAGTTTGCCTCATCTGCAGGTGGGTGACTCTGCTGCGGCCATTTTTGTACCTCACACCACTCCTCTTTTACCCCAAATCCCTCTGATATAGCACCTATAGCCACTGTGATTCTGGGGTTAGCCACATCCTTTGCTGCTGTTGGACTTCTGTCAGTGGGCAGGCGAGAGCCACTCTTGTCTGTCCTCTGAGAAGGAATGGAGAATGTTTCTCTGTTGTGTAAGAAGGCTGTGCCCATCCCTGGGGAAGCAGTGACTGCCATTAGGAAAAAGGTTAGCTCATTTTTCCTGTCAAAAAGAAACAGAAAGCTAAACGTTTATCTACTCCCTCCTCTAATTTCTTCGGATAGGAATCGTTTACTGGGACTGGCTTATGGTTTAATTCAGGCTGTTGCTCCTTCCTGTAGAGTAGTTTCTAGTCAAAGAAAGAAGAATGATGCCTCTTTTCCTGAAGAGATTCAGAATTCTGAATTTGAATAAGAGGATGCAAAGACAGATTCAGTGTCTTGTACTCAGATTTCTGATTCGTTCCTCAGTTTCTGACTCTTCATGGGGGTGTCTCTCTCTAGGACTATTGCTAGAATGTTCTGGTGTTTTTAGTGGGATAACACTGAGGTTTCTCAGTCTCTGAGAAAATACTATGAGTTGTTGCAGAAGGATTTTCCAGAAACTACACCCATTCCTCCTGTCTTGTCTGCTTTAGAGGATGTGTCTTACTGCCTGCAGATGTTCTTAGTGTTTCACTGTTGCAGTCATTACATTTGGATAATCTGCTGGCAGGTTGCCCTCAGTCGGCCTGATTAACAAAGTATTGGGTCCTGCGTAGGTTGCTGTCCCTTCTTCCATTACGTCAGGTCGTCAGGGGTATAAAACATGCAGCCAATGCCATTACATCAGTCTTTCTTGCCGTGCGGTGCCCAAAGCAGAAGCAGTTCGCAAGTGCCAGTCGGCAGACTCCTGAAATTTTCATTTTCGAGTTTCAGAACCAAAGTCTTCAACTTAAAGCTAAGTAACCCGTTAGGGAAACTTTTTCTTGCTCCTTACCTATATCCGTAAAAGTTAATAATTACGTTACTTGTGGAAAGCTAATACCTCAAAGATTTTCATTTATACTGTATTCCTTGCCTAGGCCCTGACCACGCCGTACCTTGCAGTCAGTTTTGTGTTTTATTCAATCAGCGGTTATCGGTGCATTTTTGCCTCTAAATGTTTTGGTTCTCTGTTTAATTATCCAGAAATGATGTTGGTTAGCCATCCGACTACTGCAATTCTGAAAACATGCAAAGAAAAAGACAGACAGGCCATTGAGGTCCAAAACTGCCGACAATTTTCCTAAGCCTGTCGCCAGTTTGCCGGTACTCGGTGAGGCGCTTTCGCAGCCCCTGATAACCACTACTTCTGATTCGCAGGCCTCTACTGAGACCCATTCGGAGTCTGATATGCCATGAGATGCTTCACCTATGGAACCTGCGGATGTCTGTACCTTAGATGGGTCCAGAGCCGCTGTGCAGGCACCGGCTTCTGAGGGTGTATTCAGGCCTACAGACTTGCATATTAAACTGACTCCACCTTCAATACTAAGGCCTAAGCCTCGATCTATGTCTAAAGAACCAATGCCCAGGCCACATGTTCAGGCCCCCCTATGCTTAAAAAACAAATGATCAAAATGGCTGAAGATTTAATTACTCTAATCAGGGGCAGTCGAACCCCCCCCCCCCTTTTAAGAGGCCTAGGGCTGAACTTGATTATGAATCTTCTGAACAGGACTCTGTTTCTTCTGACTCTTCAAATGACCTGGATTTGTCCATACCTACTTATGAGGACTCTGATGCAGAGGATTCCATTCCCTCTGCTTCTCCCCCTGAGGATTTTTCCTTTGGGGAAACTTTACATTCCTTAAGGTAGTATTTCCACTGGAAAAGTCAGGATTTTTATGAATCCAAAAAGAGGTTTAGGGATTTCCTCCTCCTTCTTCAGCATAGGCCTTTGGCTATACCTCCTGTACTAGACATTATTGATGTGTTTTCGGAATCCAGTATGGCCCCAGATTCCTTGCCTCCGGCCCCTAGTAAACCAGACAGGTACTACAGGGTTCCTGAGTCCCACAAATTCCTTTCCAAAAATCCTGTTGCGGACCCTGAAACCATTTCTCAGGGGCCCAAGGGCATTAAGGCTTCTACTGCTAAAAATCCTACCCCTTCTGATAAAGACTGCAGGGCACTGGATAGATGGGGTAAAAAGGGTTATACTTCTGCAATCTTGGCAATCAGGGCTTTAAACTGTCAATTCCATATGTTAAAATATCAACAGCATATCATGGGACTGCTTAAACAAAAAATGATGATTTCTGATTGTGTGGAAAATAAAAATTTACAGGATTTATTGCATTCAGCTGAACAAGTTGGAAAACATACTTTGCAATGTGGTTTTGATTCTTTAGAGGCCTCTTGCAGGGCTGCTGTTACTGGGTCTGTGCTTATAAGGCATGCTTGGCTTAAGGAGCAATCTCTGCCTGATCATGTTAATGCAAAACTTTTGGATGCTTCTTTGCAGCGGGACCCGTCTGTTTGGCAATAATGTTGAAGAAGTTCTAAAAAAGATGGAAGACAAAGCTAAGTCTATGCAAACTGTGAAAGATTTCTTACAAGTACAACTTCCTAGATTTAGTAAGCACTGGCCTACTAAGAGCTGGTCCTTTGCAGCTCCTTCCAGAGCCACTCAAGCCAAACCCAGACATTCAAAAGCACCAGGTTTCAGTCCCAAGGAACTTTCAGAACTAAGCAATGGGGTGCTTCCACTTCCAAATCTGGAAATAACAAGACACCGCCCTATGGTTAACAGTCTCAATGACTTTTCTTTAAAATTACCAAGCACTTGCCTCCTAGCCGCCCATTTGGGGGGAAAACTGGCTCTTCATGCAAAAAACTGGCAACTTATAACCCAGGACAAATGAGTTTTAAATATAGTGTCCCAGGGATACAGATTTCATTTCCACACGTTGCCACCTCCAAACGGGTGGCCAGACCTGCCCCCAAATCAGTGGACAGAGGCTCAGAAACAAGTACTTTCCCTCCTAAACATGGGGGCTATTCAGCTAGTACCAGAAGAGGAAAAGGGACAAGGTTTCTATTCCAGACTTTTCCTAGTACCCAGAAAAGACAAATCATAGCGTCCATTTCTGGACCTGCCTACTGTAAACACCTTTCTGGACATTCCAAAATTCAAGATGCTGACTCTTCACCTTCACCAGTTACTTCCTATGCTAGGCAAGGATGCCTGGTTGGCAACTCTAGATTTAAAAGAGGCTTACCTGCATATCCCTATCAGGGAATCTTGCAGAAGATACCTACGCTTCAAAGCAGACTACTAGCATTATCAGTTCTCTGCACGGCCCTTTGGCTTGTCTACTGCTCCCAGGGTATTAAAGTGCCTGGCTCCAGTAATTGTATTTTGCAGACAAAGAAATATTCAAATATATCCATACCTGGATGATTGTCTAATTCCGGCAGAAAACCAGGCCATTCTTCTAAAACATGTGGCATTTGTAAAAAGGTTTCTAACTTGTACTTGTCTAGGGTACACCATAAACGAAAAGAAATCACAACTGGTACCCTCTCAAAAAATTACATTCCTGGGTGCAAGCTTGACTACAACTGCCCAGATGGCTTTCTTACACCAGAAAAGCAAATTCAATTGGTGACTTACTTCAAACAGGTGGCCACAAAAACCCTGCTATCTGCAAGACAAATACTGCAAGCCTTGGGGTTCATGGCCTCATGCATTCTTCTAATTCCATATGCAAGACTGCATATGAAGAAATGTCAGTGGTACTTAAAATGTTTATGGAGTCAAATTGTCACAGCCTGGAAACAATGATTCCTATCATTCCTTGCCTGCACCTAGAGTTCCTGTTGTGGGCAGAGGCCTACCACCAAAACAAAGGACTGCCATTCACACCACCCCCTGCCGCCCAAACCCTAACTACAGATACATCAGACTATGCATGGGGGGCTCATCTGGCAGGGAAGTGCATTCAGGGCAAATGGCGCCCAAATCAAATGCACCTTCCTAGCAATCAAAAAGAAATGCTAGCTGTACAGAATGCACTGACAGCCTTCAAGGACTACCTTCAACCAGGACAACTAATGGTAAAGACAACAACACGGTTATGTGGTACATAAGCAGGGGGGGGTACACATTCCTACCCCCTCTGCAGACTAGCCACAACATTGAGCTACCAAGTACACTACAAGCTCAATTCCTGCCAGGAAAGCTGAATATTCTGGCAGACTAAACAGAAATCGCATGGACCCACACGAATGGAAACTGGAACCACGGATTTTCAACATGTTGACACACAAATGGGGGAACCCAGGCATAGATCTTTTTGCCTCACACCAGAACTTCCAGTTGGACAAATTTTGCACAAGAACACCTCACAAAAAAGCCTGGAAAGTGGATGCTCTGTCCTTCAGCTGGAAAAACCTATCGGTCTATGCCTTTCTCCCTCTGCTCTCTAAAGTTCTACTAAAAGGCTCCACTGCCATAAGGGCCTGTAATTCAGATATCCTTCTAGCTGAAGAGATTGCTAAAAGGAAGGCTGTTTTCCAGGAAAGAAATTTCAAGTTTGCAGCAGCAGCTGGCTCGAAAAGAGGTAGAGTGAGTTTCTGCAATAAAAAGGTCCCAGGCAGGGGTTGGAGCTCTCCTGGGTGGTCTCAAGGCCCCTCTGAGATACTGCTTTAGCAGAGGATGACAGAAGGGGGGGGGAGTTCTGTGTTGTAATGAGCTGAAATGGCTGAGGCATGGATTTTTATGGAAGAAAAAGACAGGCCCTTGTGAAGCATCTCAGTTAAGTAGTGCAAAATCTGAGATAAATTGGAGCTGCTGTGCTCATCCCTTGAGATTGATTCCAGGCGCAGAATCTTTTCCACTTCCCAGCATAAGATTTTCTAGTACTAGGTCTTCTCACCTCCAAAATGACATCCATCACAGGTTTGCTGAGGGATGTTAAGGGGGAATTTAAGTGATTAGCCAAGCTACAAGATTCAATGTTTGGAACTGAGGGTGCAGAATTTGGTTCTCCTGCTGAGACAGTAAGGTAGGTGTCTGAGGCAGGTGCCATGGAGAAATTTGTGACACACTGCACAGGAGTGGGTACCAGTGTTGGCGAGGCCAATTTGAAGCAATCAGAACAGTCTGCGCCTGGAATCAATCTCAAGGGATGAGCACAGCAGCGCCAATTTATCTCAGATTTTGCAATACTTAACCGAGATGCTTCACAAGGGCCTGTCTTTTTCTTCCATAAAAATCCATTCCTCAACCATTTCAGCACATTACAACAAAGAACCCCCCCCCCTCTTCTCCCATCCTCTGCTAAAGCAGTATCTCAGAGGGGCCAAAAACTTGAGACCACCCAGGAGAGTTCCAACCCCTGCCTGGGACCTTAACTTTGTATTGCAGAAACTCACTCTCGAGCCAGCTGCTGCTGCAGACTTAAAATTTCTTTCCTGGAAAACAGCCTTCCTTTTAGCAATCTCTTCAGCTAGAAGGATATCTGAATTACAGGCCCTTATGGCAGTGGAGCCTTTCATCATCTTTCATGCGGACAGGGTGTCACTCAGGACAAATCCTTCATGCCCAAGGTGGTATCCAGTGTGGCTCTTAATCAGTCCATTAATTTGCCAACTTTCTTTCCCAATCTACAGAACAAGGGGGAGCGGATTCTGCATTCATTGGATGTACACAGACAACTTAGATTCTACTTGGACAGGACTAAATCTCTAAGAAAATCTGAACAACTGCTGGCAGCATTTGCTGCAGGGGCAGAGGGGAAAGCTATTTCAAAACAAACCATTTCTAAATGGATAGCCATTGCATTCATTTCTGCTGTAAGCATCATGGAAAATCTCTCTCCTAGGGGATCAGATCTCATTCCACCAGGGCTGCATCTACTTCTACAGCCTTTCTCAGATGTGTTCCTACCAGGGATATTTCTCGAAGCTGCTACCTGGAGTTCAGTTCGTACTTTCACCAAGCATTATCGCCTACCAATTTTCTCTAAATCCAGAGCTGGCTTTGCCACTGCTGTTTTGCAGGGCCTTATAGCTGGTCCTAATGCTGTATAAATCCATCCACCCAACCGTAGCTTTGGGAATCTACCCAAATGTAATGACTGCAATAGTGAAACACGAAGAAGATAGTACAGTTGTGTACACTTACCATAAATGTAGATGTTCGAGTGTATTCAGAGTTGCAGTCCTGGTTACCCTCCCTCCAGCCCCCTGTTTTTCTCTTACTATACCTCTTCTTTCCTTTGCTATGCTTAAAAGCCTTTTTGGTGTATTTGCTTTTGTTTGGAGGTATATTTTTGTTTTTTTAATTACTTGTATATTTGGCTCCCCATTTGGGGGGCACCTGATATCTGGGGCAAGAAAAACTGATGTAATGGTGTTGGCTGCATATTTTATACCCCTGACGACCTGACATCATGGAAGAAGGAACAACAACCGATGCGGGACCCAAGACTTTGTTAATCAGGCCATCTGAGGGCAACCTGCTAGCAGATTACCTAAATGTAATGACTGCAACAGTGAATACACTCGAACATCTACATTTATGGTAAGTGTACACAACTGTACTTTCCTAATACCAAAGTAAGAAAATGCTTGCAGACCAGTTCTGGATCTTTCTTTCCTAAACCTGTTTGTGATATTGCCCAAATTCAAAATGATGTCTCTTTGCAACATGTTACCCCTTCCTCTTTCAAGTTCTCTGGTAAAACTAGACTTAAAAAAGGTGGTTATCACATCCGTTTTCGTCCAGACTTCAGGCGTTTAAGGTTCTGTGTGTCTGGGCCACATGGTCAGTTCTCTGCTTTACCCTTTGTGTACTATCCACTGCAATAAAAGTGTTCAGAAATTGTCTAGCTCCAGTTGTGGCTTATTGCAGGGAATTCATGTTTTCCATACTTAAGACTTTGTCTTTGCAGAGTCGATTTCAAAATTTCAGGAGTCTGTGTCTTGGATGAGAAATCTCTTACACAAGCTGGGATTCCAAGAGAGCATTCAAGTCTTTCTTGACTATTGCACAGGATTGTGTCAACTAGACATCTCAGTTCAAATAACTTCTTTTCCACAGGAAAAACTAGAGCTTCATCTAGATCTGTTTCTAAGGTGTTAAATGTAGGCAACTGTGAGGGAATACCTCAGCATTTTGGGTCTCATATCATCTATGATTCTCATGATACCCTTTGCAAAACTCCACATTAGAAGGTTACAGTGGTCTATGATGTCTTTTTGGTCCCAACATCAATACCCTTTATCTTTTCAGATACCAGTACTGTGGTTTGTCAGAAGTTTTTTTTTTTTTTTGCTGGAAACAACCAATATCCTTAAATCCAGGTCTCCCCTGTCTCCCTTTTTCCCCTCCCTGTTCCAAAGCAGTCAGTCACCACAGACTCTTCAGACTTTGCTTGGTGAGCAGTTTCAGGAGAGTTAAAAGTGCAGGGGATATGGGACAGCAAGGACAGATGCAAGCACATAAATGATAGGGAGATGCTTGCCTGATCAATGCATCCAGCTCTGAGCCATCTTTGTCCCCTGGACCTCTTGAGGTGGTTACAGACAATACCATGGTTATGTGGCATATCAGCAAGCAAGGGTTAACAGGTTGTGCACCCTTTGCAAACTTCACAGCGCAGTATCACTCTGCAGGCATCCTACATTCCGTCAGAGCAAAATTGTGTGGTGGACAAGCTGAGCAGACCCTCACCAATAGAAAGTAGATTGGGGTCTTCCAAGATTTGATCCATCTGTGGGGAGTTCCTCAAGTACACATTTTTCCCTTGTCCCTGAACAATCAACTGGCAAAATTCTGTTCAAGGACTTTATGCAAGAATTTATCTCCGGTCTGAAGACAGATGCCTTTTGTTTTCTATGAACAAGAATGTTCCTGTATGCTTTTCCAGCCTTTCCACTGATATCCAGGGTACTTCTGAAGTTTCAGGAGGACTTTCCCAAGTTCATTGTGATGAGACTGTTCTGGCCCAGGAAACCATGGTTATCCCTTCTTTTGGAAATGGCCAAGGGCAGTTACCACAAGCTTTCTCACAGACTGGATCTACTCACATAAGAACAGGGATGTTTGATAAAGCCGACATCAGTCGTCTTCATTTGACTGCTGCGTGATAAGGTCTTAATTCCTTTTAGCCATCTCTTTTCTGAGGATATACAGTTACTAGTGGAGAAGAGAGGCTGCTACTAGAAAATCATATTTTAGCAAATGGAAAATGTTTTCTTGTTGGTGGCAACAACCCACAACCAGCATCCATTAAGGACTAGTTCTCTGGTTTGCAGTATTTCTGTGAGTTACTATCATATGGCCTTTCTTATTCCTAAAGGTTCGTTTATCAGCCATTTCAAGCATGTCTGCCCATGAAGCCTCCTTTTTCATGGCAGTCTCGTATCAAACTGTTCTTGAAAGAGGTTTTGCATAAGAGGTCTCCAGTTAAACTGGTGGCCTCTCCTTGGGATCTTAATTTTGTGTTACAGAAGCTAATATTTGCCCCATGTGAACAAGTTATTCAGCTGACTTGATGTTCTTAACATGTTAAACAGTTTACTGATTGCTCTGACCTCTGCTAATGAGTCCTATCCTATCCTATCTCATTTTCCATAGAGACTAATATTTATTTTATACCTAAAGTGGTATATGAGTTTACTTTAAGCAAACTGTCCATATCCCTGTTTTCTTTCCTAAACCAAAAATGAGGGAGAAAGGCTACTTCATACCTTGAATGTCCACCGAGAACTATCTTGACAGAACAAAATCTTTCAGATCTTCTGATCAATTGTTTATTTCTTGGGAAGGTAAGAATGACAACCTGTGTCAAAACGGACCATTTTCAAGTGATTAGCTAGCACCACACAAGAAAAAGTTAATCTCAACTACAAAGCCAGTAACCACACGAGGCAGTAGATAAAAAAGCAATTTATTCTCTCTGACGTCTCTGCACAGTTGCCTTCATGGAGTATAATACCTCTGCAAACACCTGCCTAATATATAATAAACACAAACACACAATCAATTTATCTACTGCCTTGTGTGGTCACAGGCTTTGTGGTTGACATTTCAAAATGATTGTCTAAGGCTGTTACTCTTTGTCATACCTCAGCATGACAAATGTGTTCCAGGCAGGGTCAAGCCCCACTCTACCAGAGCCTTGGCTTCATCTGTGTCTCTTTGGAAAGGGTCAGATTCTAGAATTGTCCTTTGTACATACTAAGCAGGTCAAGTTTTTGTAGTACCATTCTTCAGGGGTTCCTGGACCCTTCTCCTGCCTCCTCTCAGATATATTTAGCTATAGTAATTTACCCATGTAGCTAAGGTTACTGCTGCAGTGATCAGTATGAAGAACATAGTACAGTTGTGTAAGTTGAACTTACCATAACAGTAGATGTTTGATTGGTCACTGTGCAGTAGCCATTCCTTCCCTCCCTCCACCCCCCCCCCTTTTGGTGTGTTTTTATGCCAGGGTGTGGCCATTTAATTTTTGCCATTCCTAGCATTGTTCTTTTCAGGGCTCAGCCTCCCTCTCTCTGCTGGCAGGAAAGCTCTGAAGGGCTTCATGCCTAAACTTGTATTTTAGTCAGCTCAGTCATCTTCAGGACCTGTGTACGGTGCCTTGAAGCTTTGTAAGCTGGCCAGCTGTTATATCCATGGCAGGATATAACCCATTTCACTAAGGCTACTGCAGCAGTGATAATTCAAACATCTACTGTTATGGTAAATTTAGTTTGTACAACTGATCTATCCAGCATATACCCATCAAGAATGGTCCAGATGTTCTTCTTGTTTCACTGTTGCAGTCCTGACATATGGGTTGTCTGGCTCCCGGTAGCCCTCAGCCCGAATACCAGAGTCCTCTGTATATGATGTCGGCTGCTGTCAGCTGTAAAACTGATGTCAGAACGTCAGGTATAAAGGGAGGCAGCTGACGCCATTTCTTCAGTCTTTCTTGCCGTGGAGCCCGAAGCAGATGCAATTCACACTAGTGTCGGTTGGCCGTTTACCTTCTTTTTGCTTTCCGACTACCAAGTTGAAGACACCTTCAGATAAGTACCCCATTGGGGATCCTCCTTTCTTGCTTTAACGAATGTCAGATAAAGTTAATAACCGTCTTGCCTGTGGAAAACAGATTCCGCACCATGATTTTCATTCCTGTTGTATAACTTGTTTGGGCCTTGAGCACGACGTCCCTAATTGCGATCTCTGTGCTTCCTGTAACCCGCGCATCATACGCCGTAGAGCTAAGATTCTGTATAAACATTTCGGAGTCTGGCCTAAGTTCATCGGTATGGCGTCTTCTGGTCTCCTGACTTAGGATATACCTAGGAAACGCAAAGACAAGGACTGCGACAGGCCTAGGGTTAAATCTGCTGACGATGCACCAGTGAAATTGGTAGTCAGCCCAGCGGTAGTCACTGAGGCGCTTTTGGAGCCCCTGCAGTCTGCAGATTTTCAGCCGCAGGTCTCTGCTGAGACCTTTATAGAGTCCTCCATGCCGCAGTCTGCTATTTCATCTTCTGACCCTCCACCTGTCGCTGCCTCAGATGGGTCCGGAGCCGCTATGCAGGCACCGGCTTCTGATGCCTCTTCTGTTTGACATGAGACTAGAACCAGACAGACCACCTTAGGCCGTACTTCTGCAATTGCTAGGCCTCCCGAGTCCCTCCAAATTGCTAGCAAACCTTCCAGCCACAAACCTACTCACAAGCAGGCGTCTGCCTCCCCTTCTGTGCCTCAGTCCCAGTTGCTAAAGATGGCTGGGGATCTTCTTTCCCTGATTAGGAGCTCTCATCCTCCCCCTTCCAAGAGGGCTAAAGAATTGTCTCTTGATGTTTTGTCCATCTCAGATTCTGAGGTTTCCAGCATTTCTGCTGAAGAAGGAAACTCTCAACTTTTTCTGGCTTTGGGGATTCTGATGCTGAGGACTCTATCCCTTCTGCCTCCCCTCCAGAAGATTTTTCCTTTGGAGATGCTTTGAATACTCATAGGGAGAACTTTAAATGGGAATGTCAGGATTTTCCTCAGTCTAAGAAGAGAATCAGGTAATTTTTGGATTTGCCACAGCATAATCTCCTGTGGTTATACCTCCAGTTTTTGGAAGTTGTGGATGATGTCTGCATGGAAAATTCTTTTAACTCCTAATTCTGTCCCTCCTGCCCCCAGAAAACCTGATAAGTATTATAGGGTTCCTGATTCTCATCAATTCCTTTTTAAAAACCCTACTGCTGATCCTGAAATTATTTCTCCAGTTCCCAAGGGTGTTAAGGCTACTATTGCTAAAAATCCTGTTCCTTCTGATAAGGAGTTTAGGGCCTTGGACAGGTGGGGTAAAAAAGTCTATGCCTCTGCAACCCTTGCCATTAGATCTGTGAATTGCCATTTTCACATGCTTAAGTATCAGCAGCATACTTTGGAGGCTATTAAGGCTAAATTTGGGGATTCTCCTTCCATGTCGGAGAACAAAGATTTACAAGACTTACTGAATTCTGCCACTCTAGTTAATAAGCATTCATTACATTGTGGTTTTGACACTTTGGTGGCTTCCTGCAGAGCAGCAGCCACTGGTTCCATTATTAGAAGGCATGCTTGGCTCAGGGAGCAGCCTCTTTCTGATCCTGTTAAATCTAAATTGCTGGATGTTCCTTTACACAAAGACAATATTTTTGGTAATAAGGCTGAGGAGGAACTGAAGAATTTTAGGATAAGCCAAAATCTATGCAAGCTGTAAAAGATTTCATTCAGGTTCGGCCTGCTCAGTTCAGTAGGAATTACCCTTCCTGGCAAGCAGGGTCTCTCTAGGCCTAGGGGTTTCAGATCTTCCAGAAGACAGGGTTCTGCCCCTCAAATGGCTAAACAATGGCATTCTTCTGCTAAATCGGGGAGTTCTAAGCTAGCTCGCCAAAGCAAGCATTCTCAATGACTCCGGCCTTCTTGTGCCTACCTCTGCAGGCCCTGGGTTTCCTTTGGGGGAAGGTTAGCCAGGTTCGCAGAGGTATGGTCTACCATCACAGACGACAGATGGGTGCTCAGTATTGTAAACCAAGACTACAACTTTTATTTTCACACCTTCCCTGTTCTAAAAGAATACCCAGACATACCCAGAACTCTCAGGGCAGAGGTAGAAAATCACATTTCTTCTCTACTGACCATGGGGGCTTTAGAGCCAGCTCCTGCAAATCAGGCAGGCCTAGGTTTTTATTAGAGACTTTTTCTGGTACCCAAAAAAGGGGGTACCTGGCACCCTATTCTGGATCTGTCTATTCTAAACACTTTTCTGGTAATTCCCAAGTTCAAGATGCTCACTCTTCAACAGTTACTATGCTGGGCAAGGATTCACAGCTGGTAACTTTGGATCTCAAGGAGGCTTATCTGCACATCCCAATAAGGGAAAGTTGCAGGCAGTTCCTTCGTTTCAGGGCTAGGGAGCAACACTTTCAGTTCTCTGCACTGCCCTTTGGCTTATCTACTGCTCCCAGAGTTTTTATGAACTGCCTGGCTCCAGCCATCGTTTTTTGCAGGCAGTGAAACATTCAGATTTATCCTTATCTACACGACTGTCTCATTCAAGCAAACTCCCCAGAACAACTAGAAAAGGATTTGGACTTCATGAAGATCATTGTCACCTCTTTGGGTTGCACTCTTAACAAAAAGAAGTCAAATTTGGTTCCTGCAAGGGAGATTGTTTTCCTGGGAGCGAGTCTGAATGCAGCCACCCAGATGGTATTCCTCCCACAAGAGAAGCAAGAAGATCTTTCGGCTTACTTCAAGAACTTGGCAAGCATGACCCAGCTCTCTGCAAGGCAATTCCTGCAAGCACTGGGGTTCATGGCTTCATGTATTCTGATGACCATATCCAAGGCTGCATATGAGAAAACTTCAGTGGTACCTCAAGAATCTTTGGTGTCAACACGCACAGGACTTTGGCTTGATTCTTCCCTTAATTCCCTGTCTACAAATGGAGTTCTTCTGGTGGGCGACAGCCTGTTCTCAGAACAAGTGTCTGCTTTTCTGCCCACCACCTGCCAGCCAGACTCTCACCACAGATGCCTTAGATTATGCATGGGGGGCTCATTTGTAAAGCAGGGGCATACAGGGGACTTGGAACACCCAGCAGATTCATCTGCACATAAACCTAAAAGAATTGATGGCAGTGCAGCAGGCCTTGCTGACTTTCAAGGACCTACTGTACCCTGGGACTCTGCTGATCAGGACAGACAATACCACAGTAATGTGGTACATCAACAAGCCGGGGGGGACTCACTCTTATCCCTTCTGCAGACAGAGCATGAGACTATGGTCATTAGCAGCTTCCATGGGCATACATCTAATAGCTCAGTTTCTTCCAGGGAGGCTAAACTGCTTGGCAGATTATTTGAGCAGACATGTTCTGGATCCTCACAAGTGGCAACTGAACAAAGTAATTTTCCATCGCATCACTCAGCATTGGGGTACTCCACAAGTGGATCTTTTCTCCTCTCACACCAGTCATCTCCTTCCAACCTTCTACACCAGGGAGTTTCACAACAAAGCTTGGAGAGTGGACGCGCTGTCCTTCCCATGGACACAACTCTCAATTTATGCATTCCCTCCACTGCCTCTTCTTCCTAGAGTGCTGCTAAAGATAAAGGATGAAAAACCCAAGGCTGCTATTATAGCACCAGATTGGCCCAGGCAGCATTGGTGTATCCCCTTCTTCGCACCCTTTCCCAGGCTCAGTCTTAGCATCTTCCCCTGGTACCAGATCTGTTGATTCAGGAAGGGGGAAAGTTTCTTCATCCTCATCTTCAAACTCTGCATTTAACTGCCTGGCTAATTCTTTAAATCTTTCCCAACAGTTGGTTGAAGTTCTTCATGAGGCCAAGAGGCCTAGCACCAGAAAATCCTATACAGATAAATGGAAGAGATTTTGCTCTTGGATGCAGACTAAAGGAGAAGACTCTTCTCATCCTTCTCTTTCCCTCATTTTTGATTACCTAGCAGGCTTGCTTAATGGTGGACTTTCCTTCAATCAAAATTCATGCTTCAGCAATTTCAGCTCATTGTTCATTTGAGCAACCCATTTTTTTCTCACCCCTTGATGGAGCAGTTCCTGAGGGGAGATAGCAATCTTCAACCTCCCAGCCCAGAAAGAACTCCTACTCCTGCTTGGGATCTAAATTTTGTCCTGGAAAAGCTTACTGTACTTCCCTTCGAACCAGCTGCCTCCGCAGATTTGAAGTTTCTCTCCTGGAAGACTGCTTTTCTTTTGGTTATTACTTCAGCCAGAAGGGTTTTGGAGCTGCAAGCCTTAATGGTAGTAGAACCTTTCATTACTTTTCATTCTGATCTGGTTTCTCTGAGAACTAATCCCTCTTTTATGCCTAAGGTGGTTTCTAGTCTGACCTTTAACCAGTCTATTCACCTGCCTACCTTTTTCAATAATCTCTAGAATAAAGAGGAAAGGATTCTGCACTTCTTTGATGTGCACAGACAGCTGAGATTTTAATTAAACAGGACTAAATCCTTTTGAAAATCTTAACAGTTGTTGGTTAGTTTTGCTCCTGGGGATCAGGGTAAAGCTATTTTGAAACAAACCATCTCCAAATGGATTGCTCATTGTATTCACTTTTGTTACCTGCAGCATGGGAAGGTTCCCCCCTCAGGGTATTAGGACCCATTCTACTAGAGCAGCCTCTACCTCTGCAGCTTTTCTGAGAGGTGTGCCTACTAAGGACATTCTAGAAGCAACTACTTGGTCTTCTGTCCATACTTTCATAAAGCATTACAATCTACCTTTGTTTTCTAAATCCAGGGCTAAGTTTGCCTCTGCAGTTTTGCAGGGCCTTCTTACCAACCCTTAATCTGTGATTCATTCTCCCCCCTTTGCCTTTTTTCCTGGGCTTTGGGAATCAACACAAATGTTAGGACTGCAACAGTGAAACATGAACATAGTACAGTTGTGTACACTTAACATAAATGCAGATGTTCGAGTGGATTCACTATTGCAGTGCTGGTTTCCCACCCTCCATTCCCCCTCTTTTCCTAAGGCACAGACTAATTTTTATTTTTTGGATGGCATGTTTCCAGGGTGTTTTCTTCCTGGGTTAGCCTTGTTTTGGGGTCTCCTGACATTTAAGGCAAGAAAAACTGAGGAAATGGCATCTGCTGCCTCCCTTTATACCTGACGTTCTGACATCAGTTTTACAGCCGATGGCGGCCGACATCATATACCAAGGACTCTGGTATTCGGGTCAACTGAGGGCTACCGGGAGCCAGATAACCCATATGTTAGGACAGCAACAGTGAATATACTCTAACATCTACATTTATGGTAAGTGTACACAACTGTACTTTCCTGACTATATCCCAAAAACCTTAAACTAGATAATGGTAAGAGGCACAAGTTTGCCTTGTGGACTACCCAATCATGGTCCCAGTTCCTCTAATTAACACCTTCATTAAGTCTTCACATTTTCAAAAATGATATAGGGAGACACAAATTTATAGAAGGAAAAAACCATAGTAACTGAATCCTACACAATTGCACTTTATAAGCACTTATACGAGTGCATGGATCGTGCTATCCCAAACAGAACCAAGACACTATCCTCCAAAAAAAGGAAGCCAATCTGGTGGTCCCCTGCCATAAACAAACTCTACAACAGAAGGAAGAAACTGTTGCAAAAGAGAGTAAAATCCCACGAGTGGAGGAGCTCCCTGGTCAGCCTCAGTAAGAAGCTGCAATCCCTGATAAAATCCTCCAAAGCTAGTTACGAAAACAAAATCACCACTGATTCTAAAGACAGCCACAGAGCGTTCTATAGCTATGTCAAGAATCTCAATGGCAACACTCAGATCTGCTCAAAGTTACAGCACAATGGCACTAAATATACAGACCCAACTGATATTGCCAACATCCTGGCAGATAGGTTCAGTTCTAACTTAACCCCCCTCTCACCCCCTAAAGAGCCCATCTCTATACCGGAAGAATGCAAAGTTCCTGTAATCACGGCTGCACAGGTAAAAACCACACTCTCCAAAGCCAAGAAGATAGCATCCATAGTACCAGACAACATCCCAGGCTGCGTTTTACATGAACTACAGAACAAACTGGCACCCCACCTAAGTACCATGTTCAATCATAGCCTCACCTCAGGCTTTGTGCCTGCTGAATGGCGCACAGCAACAGTTATCCCACTCCACAAGGGGAGAGCCACCACGGACCCCAGGAACTACCGCCCCATTAGCCTGACGAGCCTGGTCTGCAAGGCCATGGAACGTATCATCATGGAACTTATAAACAAAGACATTGGTAATCTCTAAACTCTGGACCCCACCCAGTTCGGGTTTGTAAAAGGCAGATCATGTCTCCTAAACCTGATGAGACTTCTTTGAAGCAGTCACCAAAGCCGTAGACAAGGGTGAGGTGGTTCACACAGCCTATCTAGATCTAGCCAAGGCTTTTGACACCATCCCTCACTCTGAAATTATAGACAAACTCACTAAACTAGGTATAAATCCCTATGTCAAAAGATGGGTTGCCAACTGGCTTACTGACTGAACCCACACTGTGAAAGTAGCAGACTTCAAATCCGACTTCAGACCAGTGACAAGTGGCGTACCACAGGGTTCAGTCCTGGGTCCTCTCCTGTTTGGTATCTACTTCTCTGAAGTACAGGCTAACACAGAAGGTCTTTGGCTAACTAAGTTCGCAGATGACTGCAAACTAGGAGCCATAATCAAAACTCCTAATGATGTGGACATCCTACAAAAGGGCCTCACTGAGACAGATGCCTGGTGTCAAAGCCATGGCTTCAAGCTCCGTGTCAAAAAGTGCATAGTCATCCCCTTTGGTAAAAACTCTGTACCCATGAACTACAACGTAGGCAGTAGTATACTTAACACCGAAAGTGTGATGAGACCTTGGGACACAGGTGGACAGTAGTCTCTCCTTTGATAATCACATCGCCACAGTAGTCAGGAAATCCTTCTACGTGGCACACCATCAGAAAAAGGTTTCTCATCCAGAAAAAGAGGTCATTGTTCCCCTCTACTCATCACTCATTAGACCCATTATGGAGTACAACGCCCCTTTTGGTATGCACCTCACAAGACATCTACAACAACTGGAAAGGCTGCAGAAATACCTCACAAAGAGGATTACCGGCCTCAAGCAGATGCCCTACGCAGTCAGTCTCAAAAAACTCCAGCTTTACTCCGTCGCACATCGCCTACTCACAGGTGATCTCTGACTAAGATACAAAGCTATGTCAAACCCAGAGCTGTTGGACATGCTCCACTTAAAGAAATCCCAATCCCTCTGAGCTACACGCTCTAGGGACCTAAACCTTGTCACCACAATAAACAGAACATGCCGGAAGGATAGATTCCTGTCCCAGAGGCTAGCCATACTCTGGAATAAACTACCTATCTATATCAACGAAAACGTGTACAGCACGAAAACAACCAAATAACCTCTCCGTAGTGCAGTAGCCCAAAGGAACACTCGATGCTGCTTATAAAACTTCCAAGCTTTTAATGTCACACAGAAAATAAACACGTAAACGCGTTTTAAAATCACAAACACTTCTCATGCGTTTTCATCCATAAAATGGACTTCATCAGACAACCATTGATGTTTAATTACTCATTTAAATATCCAGGCTCATTAACCTTAACCAATGAAAACCCCAAAAGCAATTCAAATGTGCAAATCAGCCTAACTCATACTTCATGAATATTAAATAAATAAATACACTTGTTTAATCCCATGTTAAAAGCCTAAGAAACATCTTAAAAACTCATGACATTAATACAATACAATGCAATAAATATAAATTCTAAAAACCACATTTAATTCATGTATAAATAATTAATTAAATATGTTAAAAAATATTAAAAATATATATTTCCCGATGAATCTTGTTGACTGAATACTTAAGCCACTCTAACATTGCCCCCTAGTGCTGAAAGTTAAGTATAACACTTATATTTTGTTAGCTTTCAGTTTCAATAGGGAGACAATACTTAGGAAATCATTTAATCCAGGCTTTTTTCCTGCTTCCAAGTATATCTGCCACCACAATTCCCTACTCTCTAGAATTTCCTCCCAAATACCACCCCTGACATCCTTTTGAACTTGCTGAAGGACAAAAAAGTGAAAACTACATCCATTACACTCCTTACTGTGTCTATAGAGCGCATTTGTCTCTTTTTTTCTCAGAATGTCATAAGAATGTTCATACATTCTTTTCCTTAGTTCCCTTTCTGTTTTTCCTACATAGTAGGAAGTACATTTATCACAAGTTACGAGATACACCACCCCTTTTGTCTCACAGTTATAAAAGCCCTTACTTTTTATCAATAAATTTCTACCTTCTAGAAATATTTCACTCTTATTATTGACCAAAGAACATTGCCTACACCTCCCACATTTAAATGTTCCAAGCCTTTTATGGATCATGCTTGGTGTATTCGTGCCCTTTTTCTAATAAATTCTTTATACTTTTTGAATTTCTATAGACAATCTTTGGTCTAATGTTACTAATTTCCACTATATCTGAAAGGGCTATAAATTTATTCCATTCTTTATCCAGTGTGTCTCTCAAACTATAATTGTTTCTATTAAATTCCACAACCAAATTTCTTTGAAAGGGATCTTCCCTACTTTCAACCTTATTATGTCCTTCTTCGACTGTCATAAATTCAGACATACCCAAAATGGGTTGAAATCTATCATCTCTTCCTTTTTCCACCTCTGTTTTTATATTGGTTACGAATGTTCTGGGGTACCCCCTATCCAAAAACATACTTTCCAACTTATTACATTCCATATCAAAATCAGACTTGAGGCTGGTCATTCTCGACCCCCTCACAAATTGTCCCTTTACTATGTTTCTTTTGCAGTGCAAGGGGTGAGCACTGTCAAAATGTAAATAAGAATTGACATATGTTTTTTTCCTGAACACTTTAGACTCATATTTCTGTTCAGACCTATTTTTGAAAATTTCTATATCCAAATATTGTAGTACCTCTGAATTAATATTAAATGTAAATTTTAAAAAATCCGTACTATGACCAATATACTCCATGAACTCTAAAAATTTGTTATATCCACCCGTCCAAAAAATGACGATGTCGTCAAGGAATCTCCGATATAATAACCAATTTGTGTTATAATCAGAGTGTATCACAAACTTTTCTTCCCATTTGGACAACACTATATTAGCGTATGTAGGCGCACACGCTGCCCCCGTGGATACTCCTTCTTTTTGTTGGAAATATTCTCCATCAAATAACACAAAATTATATCGAAGAACCATATCCATGAGGGCTACAGTTAAGATTTTTTCGTTCTGAGTCATAGTGTTGTCCAAAAAGATACTATCTTCGAACATCTTCATACCCTGATCATGTGGAATACTAGAAAACAAATCCACTATGTCAATGGTAATGAATAACAAGTCTTCCTTAAAGGTGTCCGGTATTACTTGTTTTAACAAATCCCAAGAATCCTTCAAAATGTTTTTATTATTGACCCAAATATGTTTTGTTTTAAAGTCTATGTATTTCGCTAGGGGTGTCGTTTTAGAACCCTCAGCAGTGACTATGGGTCTGAGTGGTGGGTTTAGCCAATCTTTATGTACCTTAGGGATACCGAACATAGTTGCTATTCTAGGTTTCTGAACATTTAAGAATTTAAATTGGTTCATATCTATAATTCCTTCTAGCAAAAAATCCTTTAATATAACGTCTATCCGTTGATATGCTATGTTTACTTCATTTCTTGAAACAACTATATATTTATGTTCGTCCCTAAGGATCATATTCATTTTACCTTCATAGGTAATGTTATCCATTATTGCTACCCCCCCACCCTTATCAGGTTTCATAATTCTTACCGATTTGTTATTAATCAATTCCCTTAACGTATCATTTTCACCTTTGTTTAAATTATTTATGTACCTACACTTATTCTTACCTTGTGATTCTCTAATTTTGTCCTCTAATATTTTTTCGAAGTTTTTTATCTGTGGTAAAAGGGGTGGATTAAATATAGATTTCCTTCTTAAATCAACCGTATTAGTATTATTCTGGAAACCATTACTAGTGGCAAGAATCCCTAAATTAATTTTTAAGCCGAAGGGACTGGAGTCTCAAATGAAGCATCGAGGGAACCTGGGGTTTATGCAAAACAGCAGAATGCCAATGTTTCACGCACAGGTACTGTTTTCTCTAATATGAGTGCCACTTCTACAAATGAATGGCTAAAGAGAGACTTTTCTTTTAACAGTAACTTTGAGACAGGCACGAAGTCTCTGGATGGAGAGCCTTATTTGTCGAAATTAGACAAGCTTAAAACTTTAATGACAAAATTTAAAACTGTAAATATTGAGAATGCTTATTTGACAGAGTGTTTAAAGAAAGAAATTGTACCCAAAGGACTTCGTGTATGTAAATATCCAAACAATGTTGAACAGGGTTCTGTTTTTCATACTAGTTTGGTCAAAGCATTTAATAGATGTGGTTTAGAAATTGTGAGACTCATTATTGAGGAAAATAAAAGGAAACAGGAATGTTTAAATGTTGAAATAGAAGAATTAGATGCTTGTATAAAACAAGATTTAATACATGGGATTAGGACGGAGAGGGAGAAGTATTATAAAATCAGGCAGGACATTGATGTTAAATGTGAAGAAATTTTACAACGCAAAATGGGGAAAATGAAAAGGGACATTATGGACTATGAAACTGGTAATAATTACCCCAAGCCATCATTTACTAAGTGGGATTCTAAGGTCAGTAACAACACTAAATGGAATAACAATAAAAAAGATTTTAGTAACTATAATTATAGGAGAGATAGCTACTACGACCAGGAATTCCCTCCATTAGATAGAGATATACAGGATGGATATAAACCTCAAAATGGAAGGGGAAATTTTCATACGAGGGGGGGGAGAAGGGGGAGGGGGAGATTCTAAGCTGTGACCCCCCCACCAATAATACAGATCCTGATGATATTGTGATTGAAGATATTAAATATACATACAGAGATTTTTCCATCTACAATTATTGTAATTTTCCACTTGTTAAAAATCATTTTAGTCTATTAAGTAAGGGGTTCAAATTCATACCTTGGACCAAGGGAGACATTGCCACCACAATTATGGATGTCAAATTATTTGTTAGGAAAATTAATTTAGGGATTCTTGCCACTAGTAATGGTTTCCAGAATAATACTAATACGGTTGATTTAAGAAGGAAATCTATATTTAATCCACCCCTTTTACCACAGATAAAAAACTTCGAAAAAATATTAGAGGACAAAATTAGAGAATCACAAGGTAAGAATAAGTGTAGGTACATAAATAATTTAAACAAAGGTGAAAATGATACGTTAAGGGAATTGATTAATAACAAATCGGTAAGAATTATGAAACCTGATAAGGGTGGGGGGGTAGCAATAATGGATAACATTACCTATGAAGGTAAAATGAATATGATCCTTAGGGACGAACATAAATATATAGTTGTTTCAAGAAATGAAGTAAACATAGCATATCAACGGATAGACGTTATATTAAAGGATTTTTTGCTAGAAGGAATTATAGATATGAACCAATTTAAATTCTTAAATGTTCAGAAACCTAGAATAGCAACTATGTTCGGTATCCCTAAGGTACATAAAGATTGGCTAAACCCACCACTCAGACCCATAGTCACTGCTGAGGGTTCTAAAACGACACCCCTAGCGAAATACATAGACTTTAAAACAAAACATATTTGGGTCAATAATAAAAACATTTTGAAGGATTCTTGGGATTTGTTAAAACAAGTAATACCGGACACCTTTAAGGAAGACTTGTTATTCATTACCATTGACATAGTGGATTTGTTTTCTAGTATTCCACATGATCAGGGTATGAAGATGTTCGAAGATAGTATCTTTTTGGACAACACTATGACTCAGAACGAAAAAATCTTAACTGTAGCCCTCATGGATATGGTTCTTCGATATAATTTTGTGTTATTTGATGGAGAATATTTCCAACAAAAAGAAGGAGTATCCACGTGGGCAGCGTGTGCGCCTACATACGCTAATATAGTGTTGTCCAAATGGGAAGAAAAGTTTGTGATACACTCTGATTATAACACAAATTGGTTATTATATCGAGATTCCTTGACGACATCGTCATTTTTGGACGGTGGATATAACAAATTTTTAGAGTTCATGGAGTATATTGGTCATAGTACGGATTTTTTAAAATTTACATTTAATATTAATTCAGAGGTACTACAATATTTGGATATAGAAATTTTCAAAAATAGGTCTGAACAGAAATATGAGTCTAAAGTGTTCAGGAAAAAAACATATGTCAATTCTTATTTACATTTTGACAGTGCTCACCCCTTGCACTGCAAAAGAAACATAGTAAAGGGACAATTTGTGAGGGGGTCGAGAATGACCAGCCTCAAGTCTGATTTTGATATGGAATGTAATAAGTTGGAAAGTATGTTTTTGGATAGGGGGTACCCCAGAACATTCGTAACCAATATAAAAACAGAGGTGGAAAAAGGAAGAGATGATAGATTTCAACCCATTTTGGGTATGTCTGAATTTATGACAGTCGAAGAAGGACATAATAAGGTTGAAAGTAGGGAAGATCCCTTTCAAAGAAATTTGGTTGTGGAATTTAATAGAAACAATTATAGTTTGAGAGACACACTGGATAAAGAATGGAATAAATTTATAGCCCTTTCAGATATAGTGGAAATTAGTAACATTAGACCAAAGATTGTCTATAGAAATTCAAAAAGTATAAAGAATTTATTAGAAAAAGGGCACACGAATACACCAAGCATGATCCATAAAAGGCTTGGAACATTTAAATGTGGGAGGTGTAGGCAATGTTCTTTGGTCAATAATAAGAGTGAAATATTTCTAGAAGGTAGAAATTTATTGATAAAAAGTAAGGGCTTTTATAACTGTGAGACAAAAGGGGTGGTGTATCTCGTAACTTGTGATAAATGTACTTCCTACTATGTAGGAAAAACAGAAAGGGAACTAAGGAAAAGAATGTATGAACATTCTTATGACATTCTGAGAAAAAAAGAGACAAATGCGCTCTATAGACACAGTAAGGAGTGTAATGGATGTAGTTTTCACTTTTTTGTCCTTCAGCAAGTTCAAAAGGATGTCAGGGGTGGTATTTGGGAGGAAATTCTAGAGAGTAGGGAATTGTGGTGGCAGATATACTTGGAAGCAGGAAAAAAGCCTGGATTAAATGATTTCCTAAGTATTGTCTCCCTATTGAAACTGAAAGCTAACAAAATATAAGTGTTATACTTAACTTTCAGCACTAGGGGGCAATGTTAGAGTGGCTTAAGTATTCAGTCAACAAGATTCATCGGGAAATATATATTTTTAATATTTTTTAACATATTTAATTAATTATTTATACATGAATTAAATGTGGTTTTTAGAATTTATATTTATTGCATTGTATTGTATTAATGTCATGAGTTTTTAAGATGTTTCTTAGGCTTTTAACATGGGATTAAACAAGTGTATTTATTTATTTAATATTCATGAAGTATGAGTTAGGCTGATTTGCACATTTGAATTGCTTTTGGGGTTTTCATTGGTTAAGGTTAATGAGCCTGGATATTTAAATGAGTAATTAAACATCAATGGTTGTCTGATGAAGTCCATTTTATGGATGAAAACGCATGAGAAGTGTTTGTGATTTTAAAACGCGTTTACGTGTTTATTTTCTGTGTGACATTAAAAGCTTGGAAGTTTTATAAGCAGCATCGAGTGTTCCTTTGGGCTACTGCACTACGGAGAGACCTATCTATATCAAACAAAACTCCTCATTAGCACTCTTCAAGAAAAATCTTGATGATTGGATGGGAAATAGGAAATTCACCCCGGAGATCACCTCTGTGGCTCTGCTCGACTGTGGCACAGGAAAATAATTTTCTTGGGTGGCAAAAGCCAGGGTACCTTTTTGGCTGAGCTTGTATAGGCCCCAGGGCCAATAGCCTAGTACCTACCTATGAACTGTGACATCTGTGCGCTGACCCAGTGATCAAGGAGCCTCATTCCTCACCACTAACACCAGTGAGGGGCATCCACATTGAGAGGATAACAAGTACACACACAGTAAAGCACAATTTCGCTTAAGAGCACACGGAGATCATGGTCAGTCTGGGACTGGTTTCTCCCTTTCTCTCCATATCCCCAACAAGATTCCCCACTGGCACAGCTATAGGGTTCAGATCTCAGCTGAGTGGTCAAGCCAAAACCTCCAGCACCCTCTCTGTCCAACCAGTGCTTCATGTCCCTGCCAAGGTAGCACACACACACACACACACACACACACACACACACACACACACACACACACACACACACACACACACTTTGAGGTACGAGTTATATTCAACACACACACTACAGGTTTATTAGCTATGCCCCCTTTTGCCCAGACCATAAAGTAGTACAACTGCCACCACCCACTGCTGTCATCTACTATAAAAACCCTTACCAAAGGGTGTCCAATTCTACTGTGCAACGTTATCTAGTTGGTAAATGTGATGAACCACAAGGCTGTGGGAGTGGCTTGTGCAGTATTACCAAATACATGCAAGTATTCTAAGAGCTTGTATATATCTGTACAATACAGCCACAGTTAAAAGGTTTAAAAATATTTAATAAAAAATAATAAAAGCACACAACAATACTCATTAATTCACACAGTGACAGTAGTGTTCAGAAATCTCAAGAAATACTTTAAAACAACATTGTAGGATAGTCTCACAAATACAGAAAACATCTACACTAATCTGGCTATATTCCTATCTCTCTCTCCAAAAAAATACTAAGATCTAAATCCTACTTACAAGGCAAAGTGCTGGTGAGTTGTCAGCTTCAGAACAAAATACAAAATGCACTTCTATCTTTCTGAGAGAGTTCTTAAATTGATAGTACACATTACTACTGAGTCATTTCAGATTACATCATTCTGGTCACTTCTGATTTAGTTCCCAAGTTTAACATTTCTTTGTGATCTGAAGCAGCCAGGACATCACAGCAATAAAAGCTGCTTTACATGTAAAACCTAGTAATCATCTCTATCTTAAGACAATAGAAAGAATTTCCAGCTGCAGACATCCCGTCTCCTAGCTTGAGATCACATACAGTTGTAAAAGTCTTTACTTGCCAGCTTTCTTCCAGCAGGGTGCACTGTGGATACATTTTTGAAGTTCAGCACATAATGCAGTTTTCTTACATTTGCCAAACAAGCCTGTGGATCATATTAATGTTTACAAGGACATAGAATCATTTACAAAATTCTATCTAGCTGGGCTGGGAGCCTCTCAGTTTATCACAGTAACATTTATTATTTTCACACATGATCCAAGTTTTCTTTGTATCATTTCATTCACTTCAACATTATATAAAATATTCAATTTCTGCCTTCTCTTAAACCTCACTCACTCTTCCAGAACATTATTCTGCATGTATTGTTCCCACAAATTCCATTTTTTATGTAATGTGCCCCTTCCTAAAGATCCTACCTCCAGTTCTTTTAGGTCATTTACACAATATATTCAGACATTAATTTACAGGTTTAGATTTTGATTTTTTTTGGCAGCCAGTCATACCTTTCAACCGTACCGTATTCCTCAGTAAATACCGGTTTTGAGGCAAAATATTGGGGTGCCATGAATTCCCAAGTAACCTTTTTAATTTCCGAATTTCCCATTTATTTGAATTTGTTCCTGACATCATCCCGTGCAGGATGTGTGCGATAACGTCAGCCTCACGAGGCAGAGAATGCCAAGCCATTTGTTACATTTAACTTGCTGCAGCAGAGTCGGACCGGTCCAGATGTGCACATCTTTCTTCCCCCAGGTAAGGCAAAAAAGACTGTAACTGGGGCTGTTTACCAGTCTTGCACTGATTTCTCTGTGGGCTCGTATGTGCAAGACTTGCATTGAGAAGTGTGTGTGCTCCATTACTTTTCTTATGTGGAGAGAAATGACAATGGCATCTTTGCATTGTTTTCTCTTTGGGCTCGGTTTACTTTCTTTGCATTGCTTTGCTTTCTGTACGGGTAATTCGCTTATGTGGAAATGGCAGTATTAGAAGTAACTTGCTTATGTGGAGAGAAACAGGAGTGTGTGTGTGTGTTTATGTTGAGCGAAACAGGAGTGAATGTGTGTGCTTATGTGGAGCGAAACAGGAGTTGAGTGTCTGCACTTATGTGGAGAGAAACAAGAGTGTGTGTGTGTGTGTGTGTGTGCGCGCGCTTATTTGGAGAGAAACAGGAGTGCGTGTGTGTGTGCTTACATGGAGAGAAACGGAAGTGTCTGTGTAAAATGCCCCAGTTAGGTATAACTAGTGGTTAGGGTTACTCAGACTCAAACCCTGTACCCTGAGGTACAAGATGCAAAAGCCTAAATTATCTACCCATACCACCACCACTTGTGATTTAACGAGTTATGTTCATAGTTCTCAGAATGCCTGGAATGTTTGGCTGTTCTTAATTTTTGTTTTTCTGGAAAATCAGTGAGAACTGAGTTCACTAAATAATGATAGCCATTTAAGTTTCAGTCTTCCTGTATTTCAGGAAATGCATGGTAACACAAGCATTTTGTTCTAGCAACTTTTCTAAGATTATACAAGCAATGTTTAAAATGTGTCCCTGGTTTTCGGCCTTTGTCCACTCCACCCGCCCCCCCCAAATAAATTTTGGCTTTTTCCAGATTTCTTGTGCTGCATAGTTCTTCAAGGGGAGAGAAGTTTAGTGCTGCTTATGCCAAGTCTGTGTTAGTACCACAACAGGTAGAATACTTGCTTTTAATGCAGAAGGCTGTGGGTTCTCCCCCAGTATGTAGATGGATTGCTTGTACTGTGTTGTATTTTTAAAGGGGGTGGATGCTGCAGTCCTGAGAATGTCCTCTTTGTTGGAGATACCTAGTAACTATGAATCTGTTTGCCATCCATTCACTATTATTAGCTTATGTTTTTTTAATGCAACATAGGCAATTTATTTGTCAAGTGCAGCAGGCACTTTATTTGTAAATGCAACAGTGAAATATAAAGTTTTTTGCTAACGGCAACCTTTTCATTAGTTACAGATCTCTTTAATGTGGAATTATTTAGATGACTTTTACTTCTGCAGAGATTGTGCATATTTACTGATACTGGTGGATTCTATAATTTTGAGTAGACTTTTATGATGGAAGTGTTCTGAATTGGGCAGTTTTGTTATTTATTGGTTCATGCATTTTGTTTCATTGCTTACTTGGGAAAATGTTCAGAACAATAAATTTAAAAGGTGCTCTAACAAGTTTGCTCTATTATACAAGGAATATAATTTAATACAGTCAGGAAGGTGTATTAAAGAAGATGTGTATGTTTCCTGTGCATGGTGCCTATGATTTGAAAACAGCCCAAAGGCCATCTTTATCCACCACTGGCCAGATACATTTTCTTTGAATGTGGGCTTCAGTGCTGTTTCAGTGAAAGTGAGTTTAAGGGTAAAGAAGTTTTAATGCTAAGTCTATTTTCATTGTAAGACTGTATTGCTTTGTTTAGCAGATGTAGTTTTTGTGCTATAAAATGTAAAGTAAAAGTTTTAAATGAAATCCAAATAATCGTAGAAGTAAAACAGTATGCAATTTACAGTGTTTATGGTAAATGGGGTGAAATAGCCAAGTAATGGGACATTGTAATGACTGCAGGGGGGAGGGCTGTGTGTAAGGGCCCCATTCGACCATGATTTTGTGAGGTGGAGGGCAGCAAGCTCAGACAGCCCCTGGCAACACAAACTCTAGGCTATGCCACTGATCAGTAGGCCATGGAGAATGACTTTTGGAGGTCCTAGCAAACTATAATACTCTTTTTGCTATGATTGAAATATTGCATACCATTAAATGACCTACTTTTATGACAAAACCCACATACTGTAAGTCACCAAAAACAAAATTCTAATCTTAATCATCTTCTCCCTTCCCGGTAAACATCATTGCTACATATTTCAAAAAAATGGTTACCATTTACTACAGGGTCTGGGGCCATATTTTGGCTGACTGTTCAGTTTGTGTTTGAAAGTTGATATCCCACAATTCCATTGGAGTGTCTGAGGTTACATAATTGTGTGAAAACGTTTTGTTAGAGTATAGATTTGTACCTATTTTTCATGGACCTTTGTCCAGATGTTTCCAGGTTGAGAGGTACGCAGCCAGTAGCATTTAACTTAGTGAGGTCTTTCATTGTCTCTGCATTTCAGTCCTATATCTTGGCTCAAAAGAGCCATTTCCTTTGTTACAGCTGTTTGCTCTCCCTGCATTTCTGGCAAAGTACTCTTTGGGGATTTTTTTTTAAAGTCTGTCAACTTATTACATTTCTAAAACCTATTCCCAGTTACTTCATGCCTAAAAACACTTTCATCATTTGCTATACACATGAAAAATTCTCTGAAGTCTGCTTGGGGTATAAAAGTGCCAGTGATATTATGTCCATGTCAAAATCCTAAACCATCTCTTTTTTGTTGCATGCTTGGGTGCCATACAGAGATCCTCCCATTGTTCCTTTGCATCTCTTCCCAATCTTTTCTTACATGCCTGATTGATTAATTCTTGTAGTTAACATGCAGTATTTTATATGCCATAGTAATAATTCCTTTTTTAATAGCAACTTGTGTTCTAGACTCAAGTAAATGTACCACAGCTTTGTCTTTCACTTGGCTCTCATCGATCCCTTTCTCTTCTCTTTTTTAAAACTTTATTAAATTTTTAAAATATTAAACATGAACAAACCCATATAAAAAATAAACACAATAAATTCATAACTGTTTACAGAGGTCCATAACAAAATTCAATATACTAATCTAAACCATTAAAACTTATCTAATAAATCATTTAATTTTAGCCGAGACCTGTATTGATGTGCATTGTTAGCTCTCATTTTTCTGGTTAAAAGTTCTTTTTTACAGACATTTTTAGCCAACCCAACAAATTCAGTAAAATATAGAGTAGTTTTACATTTCCAAATTTTTATAACTACTTTCTTTGCTATGGCTGTTATGGACCAAAGAAGAGGCACTTGTAATGTAGGGATAGAATTTGAGATTGGAGCTTTAAATAAGATCAAAGAATTAGTTATAGTACAAGTATCCAGCCACAGTGCTTGAGTAAAATTTCTAGATTTAGTCCAGAATAGTGCTACCATTTTACACTCTGTTGTCAATTGTCATATGAAGCCAGTCTGCATCAGAACTTTCATTACATCTCCAACAACTACTTTTTCCAGATTTGGATATTAGTACAACTTTGTGGTATTAAAAAAAGCTTTCTAGATATTTCCAAGTATACATTTTCCAGTAAAGTTAAGATGTAGATTTTCCTGTACACTTTAGAATTAAACTTTTATCTTTATCTGAAAAAAATCATTAATTTTTGATGAGTAATTCCAAAATGATGAATCTGAGGAAATGAACTCTATTCTTATAATTATAGATAAATATGATTTATTTAAATTACTATTAATTTTGAAGAAAAACTCAAGAATCTTTGGAATATGTTTTGTTTGAAAATCCATGGAGATTTTAATTTTATTACCAATGAATTTTTTGCAGATGTGTATACACAACCAGTTATTTTTCTCCAAACAATGTCTTGCCAAGAATATACTCTTTTAGAATGTATTTTATTACCATTTGGGAATTGATGCCAAAAAGATAAATCAGTTTCTTGAAAATCTGATATTTTACTTGTATTAAATGTCGCAAAACATCCAATAGTGTTGGGTATTGGGAAAAAAAAGTAATCTCCGTGGTATGTCTGAAGTCTCAAAACAAACCACTAAAGTGTAGAGAGTCCAGAAACAAAACAGTGTGATGGATATTGGGAAACTCCTTAAAAAAACCTCCTAAGAAAAAGCTTTATAATGTAACACGGAGAAAGAAAAGCATTGATTGAGCTAGGCAATGATAAATCCAGGAGTGTAATGAAGGCAGCCAAGGGAGGAGGTATACTTGTGACTGATACCACTAGCTACAACCAATAGATGGAGAACGTGCTAGAGGATAACCGATTTTGAGTTATTTACCATGGATGACATAAAAAGAGCATATGATGTATGGAACACTAATCCCACCACATTATAGGAAGAAAAACATGTTACTGAAAATCTTTATAATTATTTATGGAGCCCATGCCCACGTTTAACTTACTTTTTTGGAACACCAAAGCAACACATGAACAGAGAAGACCCACCTTATAGACCAGTGGTAGCAAGTGGAGGTTCCCTTACTGAAGCCACAACAATTTACCTTGATTACTTGCTGAAGCCTTTAGCAGAAAAGAATAAGTCATATATAAGAGATTCAGTGGATTTTTTGAGGAAAATAGAAAACAATACAGTGGAAGCTGACAGTATTTTATTAACTATTGATGTTGAATCCTTGTACACAGTGCTTCGTCACAATTACTGCATAACAGCAGCTATGGAGTCTTTTAAGAAACATAGTCAAGGTACACAGGCACAACTTCAAAAGTTAACCAAGCTCATTAATCTTGTACTGCACTTCAGTTTCTTTACTTTCAATGGCAAACACTGCAAACAAAAAACTGGTATAGCAATGGGGGCTGCCATGGTTCCCAGCATAGCTAACATAGCCCTGGGCAAGTGGGAGGAGGACTTTGTTTTAAACAACACAGACTACATGCAGCATATCACATGCTATTTAAGTTTTATTGACTACATCTTTATTGTGTGGGAAGGAGATTGTCAGACAACCCCCTTCCTGAAGTTTACTTCTTCCCATAGCTATACTTCAACCACTTTCTTAGATATGCAGATTTCCAAGGACACCAACAATAACAGAATCACAACTGATCTAGTCAGAAAACCAACAAGGGTTAACTTATTACTCCACAGTAAAAGTCTACACCCTACAAAAAACAAGTATAATGTAGTGAAGTCCCAAGGCTATAGATTAGCTAGAATTACCACAGAGATGGAACCATTTTTGAGAAACCTGAAAAACTTAGAGAATGATTTTTTTAGTGAAAGGCTATGAAAGTCAGATATTAAAAAATATCCTGGAACCCATTATAGAACTGAAAAGGATTGAAGCACCTTCACTCAACCTCCCCAGTAGGCGAATGTTAAGAAATTCTGCAGAGAACAACAAATGCAAAAATAGCTGCATCCCTACATACACTTTGGATTATCACAGTATCAAAAATGTTATTGAAGAAAACTTGGGACATTGTCACAGGAAACCCTTTTCTGATTAACATCTTAGGTGTAGCCCCATCCTTTGTTTATAGGAAGGCCAGGAACATTAGAAGTTTTGTTGAATTTAAACCTAGACCTTATGAGAGAAACACTAAAAAAAATTGTGAAACTTATTGTACATTTTGTATATTTATACAGCAAGGTGATAGTTTTTATTGCCCTTATTTAAAGAAAACCGTTAAGACCAGTGCAGGGGTGTGACTGTAATGCTACAAAAGTAATTTGCAGGGCACAGTGCAGTCAGTGATGCATTCTATGTGGGCACGACTGTAAATAAACTCAAGCTTAGGATTTCATGTCATCTGTCAGAAATCCACTCTGGATGTAAAAATAATGCACTAGCCATACACCTTTCTCTTCATAAAAGACACACAGGTTTTAAGTTCCAGATCTTGGATCGCATAGACATGAGTGATCTTGAAGGAGACCTCCCAAATATTCAGGAGAAACATGAACTCATGTGGCAGTTAAAGCTGAACTCTTTTAGAAAGTCTGGACTGAACTACTGTTCAGTTAAAAGTGCACTGTAACTTAGAAAATTGCCACATTGTTTACATGACTAATTTTATTTTATTTTATTCCATCAGTTGGTTTTAAATACCATTTTAAATCGGTTGTAATTTAAGTGTATATTTTGTTTCCATCATCATACATTTTTTCTTATTTTTCTTTTTGTGGTTCTCTTTTTTCCACTTTCTTCAAAATGATGTGTAATAATACCAACTAATTATACACTTATATATATTTTATAGATGTTTTTTAGGGTTGTTGTACATAGACCTGAAGAAGTCTAGAAGGACGAAAGCAATCTTTAACAATAGGTTATGGAAATAGAATATGATTTTTACAATTGGTTTTTACATGCAGTGTATATGTATATATTTATATATATTTTTTCATTGCCAAATGGACTAAGGTTGATATATTTCCAACCATGTAGTATATTGTCTTCGATAAAATCACAGATTTAATTATCTACTTAATAATCTGGTTAAATAAGAGGTATCACATCATTATAAGTTTTATTTAAAGTACATAAGGGTTATATTATTATGACCGCTACTAAGTAGGGCAGAACCAGCTCGAATGTCACGGAAGGGATGTGAATTTAACATATGTACCAGTAACACTTTGTTTTACAGCGCAATAAACCACTCCCTTGCCTGATAAAAAGTGTGTGTTCGTGTGTGTATATATGTATTTAGAAAGCTTGTGAGGAAACTATTCTATTTTTGTTTTACTTTGATCGCTTGTCTGTGTACTTAATAAAGAATTTTTGACTGGAAACAGACTGCCTGCCTTGCTTGGATTACTTTCGAATATTTAGTATTTCTGTACAATTGTATATTTTTTATTATCATGTAAAAACAACCAAAGGAAGCAACAGGCCATGGCTGTAGAAAAATTTATTCCACACAAGACAAAGGTGAGCGCTTTTGTGGACTAAGCCACTTCATCAGACTGATTGTTTTTTGGGAGCACAGCTTACCAGTACCACTTATTTTTTGCTTCTCTACATATTTATTATGTTTTCTTTTTTTTTTTTTTGACTTGACGAGTTTGTTTTCTACTTCAACTACTTTTTCTGATCTGATTAATAGAGTGATTAGCTAGAGGTATATAGACTGAAAATCTTCCACACGGAAGTTTCTTACACTGTTTTGTATTGGAAATAATAAAAACAGTAATTCTTAACTATATAATTATTATTATTACTTTTAAAAGATTTATGAATTCTAATTTGTAAAAAGAAGGGATTATTTTTTTTCCTAACATTCATACACAAATCGTTTAAAATTCATTAAAATGTATTGCCAAATTGCGAATGAGAATCTACAGCATATCCGTTATTAGTAAATCTTTCATGAATAGATTTCCAATTTGATTGGTATGAAGAATTAAGCCGTAATGTGCTACAAATTGTAGATTTGGCACATAATTCAATATTTGGGAAACCTATACCACCTTCCAGCCAACTTTTTGTATGCCAGTCAAAACATATTTTTGGTTTTTATTAGGGAACCATAGAAAATTAAGAATAAAGTTTAGTTTCTTAATTTTTTTTTAGAGGAAAGAATAAGTAACAGCTGCATGTAAAGTAAGATTTTAGGCAAAATTGCCATTTTTATCAAACTAAGTCGGTCTTCCATTGTAAAGACTTATTCCAGTTTGTAGTTAACTTGGTACAAGATCTATTAAGTTATTATAATTCATTAATACCGAATCTTTCACAATAGACTTATAAGTAGCCATAAGGTAATTCATTTGTGAATTATCCCAATTAAAAATCTTCTAGTTGTTTAAATAGTTAATCTTTTTAATTATAAGCAAAGTTTTTGTTTTGCAGTGATTAAACACCACACCAGAAACTTTTTCAGCATAACTTATGGAGTTAATTATATGTTCCAGCGAAGATTCAGTATTGCCACTAGTTATCAAGATCTTCTTCTTAAGTTTTTTCCCGGTTAGGGGTCGCCACAGCTGATCATCTGACCGCTCATGACTGGCAGTGGAGTTTTTACAGTGTCGAGTTGCCAGCCAGGCGCCCAACCTTCCACAGCAGGAACACACATGCATGCACTCACGTCTAGGGCTAATTGAGTGTCCAATCCACCTGTAGCATGTCTTCTAGTTATCAAGATATCATTTGCAAATAACTAAATGTTGCCATTAGTTCTAATGTAATTGGCAAAATGTTCTATTGCCATTGCGAATAACAGAGGGGGGACAATGGACATCCCTGCCTTGTGCCCTTTAAAATTTTAAAGGGACTCTAGAAAAGGGCATATTTTAAGAAAAGGGTACGAGCTGTTTTACTATAAAGATTTGTTATAAGACTAATAAATTCCGTGGAAAAATTATATACTTAAAGCACTTTAAACAGACAAGGGCAACAAACAGAAATGAAAGCTTTATCTAAACTTAAACTTATCATTGATAATTCTTTGTTTATTATTAGCTATATCAGTTAAAGTATTAAGTCTAATTATATTATCCTGAACCTTTGTATGTAAAATAAAACCAATCTGGTCATCATTTATTAATCTTGGTATTATGAGATTGTCTTTTTGCAGGAATAGAAGTAAACATTTTGTAATCTACATTCAGCAACAATAGAATAATAATAATAAGAACATAATTTAGAATCTTTATCTTTTTAGAATGGGAGATGCAAGAGAATGTTGCCATAGAGGAGAGATATTTGAAGTAGATTTGACTTGTTCAAAAGCATTTAATAAAATATTTAATATCTGGAATTCATTTGTATAACTCTGGTATTATACTATCTAGACCTAGTGCTTTATTAATTTTAAGATTCATTTCATCCTTAAGCTGTCAGTTTCATTGCTGTTATCAAAAGTTATCCTCTTATTATTGAATTTCTTATAATAGTTTCTGAAACATTCTAATATGTCCTTTAAAATCGGTCACTTTTTATTTGTATTTCCTTGTTTAAATGCTATTTCTTTAATATGACTTGTATTCTTTTTTTTAAATCTAATCGCTAATCTATGTAAAATTTTGTGTTTATTGAATGACTGTAGATTCAGTGTTTTTTAAATTATTGAAATTATATGATGAAGTTGGCTGAATTTGCAGCAGTTTAAAATTTAAATTTAATTCATCTGTACTAGTTTGCAGAGCATTTAACTTTGTCCTACTTCCCCCTTTTAAATAAATATCAGTTTTTCATTTTCCCACATAACCTTTTAGTATATCCCACAAAATGACTTCTGTAACTTCACCATTATTACTAAATTCTATACATTGATTTAATTCCTACAAAAAAATTCCTTAAAACCATTTATTTTGTTATATATGCATGAATTCTTTGGCAATAAATCAAATTACAAGGTTTTAAAGTAAGAGTAAAAGTAATAGCATTGTGGTCAGATAAAGGACATGACATAATCAACACATCTTTAATTTTAGTATGTAAACTACTGGAAGTGAAAACCTCAGTATTAGTTTGACTGCCAAATCTTATGAATAATGTGTATAGCTAAGAGAGTTTGTTTGATTTCATATCATACATATCTTGCATATTTAATGAATTAATATGATTTAAATGTTTAGTAACTGAGGAGTATCTTACCTAGATAAAATACAGTTAAAATCACCTACAATAATTTCACCTTTTTGCTTATAAGGTTATAATATCTAGATATCTCTTAGCAACTTTAGCTCCTGTCCCAGATATCCAACAGGAATTCACAAAAGTGTAACGCTTTTTATTTATCTCTTCTACCACTAATCTCAACATAACGTGCTTATCAGAAAAGGTATTTACCACTTTAGACATAGGTAGTGAATTTTTCCAAAGTATAAGGCTGCTTCCTCTTTTCCATTTAAAATGAGAGCCCACTAGAATAGAATATTCTTTTAACAACAGTCTGTCAACATTTTTGGTTAATAGATGTTTCCTGTAAGAAAATTGTGTGAGCTTTATGTAATTTCAGATACTTAGTAAACTACCCCTTTTCAATGGGTTATTAAAGCCATTAATATATGAGAGACATTTATAAATAGACATTCAGAAAATCAGCTTTAGAAAATAACATATGGTTTAGTGCAAGGAATAAAAACCAAATACCAATGATATCTATTATGGACATATATAAAGGCTAAGATCAAAAAATCAATTATAAAAACAGTCAAACCCCTTGTCACAGAATAAAAAATCTCTGGTTTGATGATATGATCATACAAACCACTCACTAACATCAGTTTCACTACCAAAAACTGAACAGTTGCTACTGCTTCCTAATTTTACTACAGTAACTTAATAGATCAAATAATTAAAGCACACTCAGCACATAATATATACGTCATAGAAAGTACACAGTCAGAAAAGCAAAACAAGAGTGAAATTTTCCATTTACGAATAATCGATTTAAAATGTATCATTACTTCCCTTCTCATTCCTTAAACATAAAAAGACATTGAACTTATAACTAATAATACAAATAAACCACATTAGAAAAGAAACTAGCAACAAAAGGAACTAGTCTGTAATATATTATTTATAAGCAAAGGATTGTAAAGTTCTAAAAAATAAAATTCTGATGTTGTAAATCTTTATTCATTCCTTACTGTTAAGACTTCTGTTCCGTTTTCGGAACCGACATGGCCGTTACCAAGCTTGCGCTACCCAAAACTCATACTGCCCCTCTCATAGTTTCTTCAGATCTTGTTTGCAGCGTTCCTCGTAAGACATGCCAAGCCTTCTCTCTCTAGCGAATTGTAGTGTTTTTTTTGTGATAATTTCTATCGGTACCCTTTTTTAGTCAGTTTTCACTAAATTTCATCTTTTCGTCTGTAAACTCTTTTATATCTTTTCTGATCCTACCTTCTACCTTTGGTAGTTCCTTTTATACCATACCTTTGGTAAGCCCTTTCCTACCACTTGTGATATTTCTAAGTACCATTGATGGTACTCTTCATTTTTCTATCTGCTTAAAAAAAAAAAAAAAAAAACCCTCCTCTCTAACCTTACTGTTGTTTTGGTTGTTTATTTTGTCGCTTAGGACTAGTGTGGTTTTTCATTATGTCTGAAAAAGCTAAATTGGGATTTAAACAGTGTGGTAAATGCAGGTGTAAGATGCCCAATTCAGACGGTCGCACTTGGTGCATTTATTGTTTAATTTTGACTTCAACCACTGTACCAGCTTAGGCACCATCCTCGGTCTTGACACAGGCCCTGACTACTGTACCTGCATCAGCACCATCCCAGGCCACGGTGCTGACGTCTTACACTGCTCCACAGCCATTGACACCGTCGGTTCCGAAGGTTGAACACCTTCCCAGAACCAGATATTCTCCCATTTATGACCCCTTTTTGGGACACCAGTTTAGTCCTTTTTGCGAGAGACCTGACTCTCCTTCAGCAGCCTCCTTCAGATCCACCAGGAGTGTTTCAGAACAAAATGTAGTGAGGGTTGTGGACCAGTTTTGGTAGCTAGAGGATTGCCCACCCCTGCTAGGCCTTCCTTCCCTCTTGGAATGGAAGCTTTTTAGCATATTCCCCTGTATATCTTCCTCCGACCTCTTCCCAGGCCCCAGAGACTTCGGAACCGATGACCACCCCTGTGCATTCTGTCTCTGCTCTGACAGCGGAGGTCCCCCTGTCTACACCGATTACTCTTGACACTACGGTTCAGTGGGAACTGGCGGAAACTCGGAGCAGTGATTGGGCTGTCGGCACCGTGGCTCCTAGTTCATCGCCTATTTTTTCGCTTGTGCCTTCTACGGTCACTGCTCCCCCAGCAGCTACCGGTCCTCTCGGAGCTCCTCACCTGAAGGTGGACTCCTCAGGGCGGGGTGTGACCCCGGTTCGGGCTCCCATCCCTCTTCGGGCGGGCCTCCCTGCTTTTCAGGTGATGGAGAGGGTCCTTGCCTCAACAGGCTCGCAGTTGGCACCACTGGCATCGACACCAGAACCCCCCTGTAGCATGCAGCTTTCCCAAACCCCTACTCTGGGATCCCGAGCACGGAAGCCTCAAGACCTTCCCTTGAAGGGAACCCTTACTCAGGAGTCTTCCTCAGAAGATCCCACTAGGGAGCCACCCCAGAAGAAATGGTGCAAGAGGAAGCACCTTGATTCCTCTGAGGAATCCATTACTGAGAACAAAGATTCCGATGAGGGAGAAGGGTCCCCATGATCTCCCCTGGAAGAAGTCTCATTTGAAGACATTCTTGAGATCCTCAAGCAGAGGGGGGAGACTGGAAGCCCTCTAACCCTTAGGAGGAATCTGTGTTCTTGCAGGCCTTTCGTGCTCTGCCATCTACTTCCTGGGTGACCCCACCTGCGGATGAGCTTGTTAAACTGATCATGCAGTGTGCCTGGAAGGCCCCAGACAACATAGAACCTGTCCCCCAGAGGCCAAACAAAATTTTATCCACCCCTGAAGACCAAGGTCCAAGCAGTTAGTATTTGATTCCATGGTCGTGGTGGCTGCCACCAAGAGGGAACTGGCAGAAGATAGTTCCACTGTTCATCCCCCGATCAGGGAGTCTCAGGCTATGGACAGATTGGGGAAGTGGACTTAAGCTTCAGCGACTTTTGCCATTCGATTGCTGAACTATCTGGCACACTTTACTCACCTCCAAAGAGACCTAATCTCAGAAATGTCTGCCTCTTTGGCGGGGGTACTGCCTGACACTGTCGCCTCGCAGCTGGCTACCCTGGAATCTATCTTGATGTCCCCGATGCGTTTGATCTCTCTCTCACCACCGAGGGAACAGCTTGAGCAGCCACATCAGGCATAGTCATGAGGTGGCATGCTTGGATGCGTTTGTGTGATTTCACGGACAACTTTAAATCTTCCTTTGTCAGTGCACCTGTTGACGAATCTTCCCTTTTTGGTCCCAAAGTAAGACACACACTGTCAAGTAGTGAGAAAGACTGCAAGACCTTGTCTGCTGTGGGCATACATTTTTCCACCCCCTAGAGATCCTATTCCAGGAACCAGAGAGGAGGAAAATTATGGTTCAAGAAGTCCGAAGGATCTTTTCATGACACTCATGGTGAGCAATCCCCGTGGGGCAGAGGGGGCAACTGATCCAGAAGACACCCCTTTCAGGGCAGAGGGGGTCCGCGTAACCAGGGCGCTAGAGATTCCTTCTCCGGCCGACCATACCAGTGCTCCTGAACAGCGGCTCAATTGCTTTCCTCTGGAAGCAGTTGGGGGTCAATTTTCTCTGCACCTACAGGCCTGGTAACTCATAACAGATGCATGGGTTTTCCCGAAAAAAATTATTCCCCCTAAAAGGGTTAAAACAAATAAAAGGGCCCTCAAATTTTTTTGGG